>NC_091579.1:24937499-24957499 GCF_042767895.1 Penaeus vannamei
GCAAAGCAGGACTACAGTGAATATAACATTCTCCTGGTAGCAGTGGGTTATGTGTTCTGAATTTCCCAACAAGGGCCAATACTTTGACCTGCTTCTCAATCACTCATTCAAGTCTTGTACAGAGCCACACACACACTGTACATATAAAGCCACCCACACACATTTATATAGTGTCTCCACATCAGTAATTACACACACACACATCACACAATCAGTCTGTTAGTGTATGTTTCTGTCTGTTAGTGTATGTTTCTGTCTGTGGGTCTGTCTGTCTGTGTGTGTGGGTCTGTCTGTCTGTGTGTGTGGGTCTGTCTGTCTGTGTGTGTGGGTCTGTCTGTCTGTGTGTGTGGGTCTGTCTGTCTGTGTGTGTGGGTCTGTCTGTGTGTGTGTGTGGGTCTGTCTGTCTGTCTGTCTGTCTGTCTGTCTGTCTGTCTGTCTGTCTGTCTGTCTGTCTGTCTGTCTGTCACACACAAACACAAACACAAACACAAACACAAACACACACACACACACACACACACACACACACACACACACACACACACACACACACACACACACACACACACACACACACACACACACACAATATATATATATATATATACATTTACACACACACAAACATTTAAACTTGCACGGTCTGTAATTGTACCGGTCCTTCTGATAGTATAGCAGCTTCAAGGTCATTAGTAGGCCTCAAGTTGGAACAACCTTCATCTTATACCCCAGTAATTCATAGCCTCCTCTACATATAGGTTGGAGCAAAAAACAAATTCTGTTCAATGGCTAACTCATTTCCGTATTTTCCAATGTCATTTCATCCCCAAATAATGATAAACTTTCACTAACAATACACTCAGCTTTATAATAAATAAATAAATGAAAATGAATAAATAATAATTTAAAAAAATCAAATACAAGATTCAGTTATATCTCACACCACCCCATTGACTTATTCTGGGTTCATTTATCCACACAACTAAAAAGGTAAGTAAAATCATCCTCATTCAATTGTGGGAATTTTGCAGCAAACAGTAATTGAGAGTAAGAGTGAGAAGGAAATGAGGGAAGAGCAGAAAGGGATAGGGATAGGGAGAGGGAAGGAGAGAGGAGAGAGAGAAGAAGAAAGAGAGGAGAGGAGAGAAGAAGAGAGAGAGGAGAGGAGAGAAAAGAGGAGAGAAGAGAAGAGGAGAAGAGAGAGGAGAGGAGAGAAAAGAGGAGAGAAGAGAAGAGGAGAAGAGAGAAGAGGTGAGAGGAGAGATGAAAATTAGAACCCGTTGAGTCTGGCAAGCAGGAAAAGTAACAAAATAAAATTATGTACACTTCTAAACCTCATTTATTTCTTTCCTTCTTTTTTTTCTTCTCTCTTTTTTGTGGGGGCACTAAAACAAAATTAACAAGCCCTATGGTTCTTGCAAGGTTTAAAAAAGTTAAACTTATTTCACCTCTGAATAAAAAAGTGAAATTAACCCAGGCCTTAGATAATGAACTGTATAATCATCAAAGACTAAAGATTTTCTGAATGCAGTAAAAGGCATACTCCCCTCCTGCCTGTTTTTTTTTTCTTTTTTCTTTCTCTATGTTTCTTTAATATTAATTTTCTATGTGAAATATTTACCTTCAATGCTCTGGTTTTAACTGCAAGAATATATTTATATCAAACACTGATAAATGGACAAAATAAATGTTTGATATCTGCTTCATTCTGCTTCCATTATCATATTTTCTTTCTTTTGTACAACAGGTCAAAAACCTAAGCTCAAGGTGGAATATTCCACTTTTTTTTCTTGATAACTTCTTTCATTACCCTGTCTCGACATCAGTTAGTTCAAACAATTTTACTTGGTATTAATATTGTGTAAAATACTAAAGGAAAAGCACAGTTCCTACTGCCATAATGACTCATTAAATGTCTATACATTTTTTCTTTATAAAAGCTTATCAGTTTCACAGTTGCCATATGGAAAACAAATCACATGTAAGTGAAATTCATATTCGTTGCGGCAATTGTATAAAAATAGTTAGGTTGTAGAAAACCATGAAATCATCAAGATTCTTGTAATTCATTCAAAAATATATCAACTATAATTCAAGAAACTAACCTTTAAACAAGAAATATCACTAATATTTACAAATTTTCTTCAATGACAATGACAATTTTCTTCAATCACAAACATTTTTCAATAAATCTCATACGTCACAAGGTATATGTACTTCTTTTCATAACTTCAGTCAATAAACTGATCAAAATTGACAAAAAATAAAACAGAAAAATAAATAAACAATTAAATAAAACCCCATTTCAAACATGAAAACCTGTAATTTGTCATGTAGTACCAGTACCCTCTGTAAAAATGGATGGCAGTTTTCAAGTATCAACATCATAAATAATTTAGAAAATGATCTCAGCACTGCGGAAGCCTTTGTTGAAGACAACACAACAGTGAACAATATTATTCATATTCAACTCCACACAATGGCACAGGATGATTATCTTTCTTTACAACATACAACAAGGCATCATAGGTTCTTTATGTTCAGGCTTCTTAGAATATCCCTGATCTAGGTGTAACACAGTGCAGTGTGTCCAAAATATATGTAATCCAATAAGCATTTGTAGTTTGAAAGTGTAACTGTGGCAAGCAATATTCCTTGGGCGTCATAACCACAACTTGCTATGGCATGTGTATGTTTAAAATTTGCAAAATAATAGGGTTTCAAAGCTTTAACCCAAAGAGAACAACAATGTTCGACCAAATAGCAGACACCTCAGGTTAAAGTTTTATTGGCTACATCATACAAAACATACAGGAATATAAATACTTATTAGACATGACAAAAAATCATGGTCAATTCACTGTTCATGACAAATAAATATCTTCATCCATTTCAATATTTCAATATCCATTCTCAGAAATGTATGTTCCTTGGCTGCTACGAAGTAAGGTAACTGATAAAAATCGAAAATATTATGTCTACCTCAACTTTACACACAGGATTATTTAATTTTTTGGTTAGTTATCCAGTGTGTAAAATTAAGTGACAAATTACTACACAGTTTACAAGAACAAAT
Source organism: Penaeus vannamei (assembly GCF_042767895.1). Classification (NCBI taxonomy): domain Eukaryota; kingdom Metazoa; phylum Arthropoda; class Malacostraca; order Decapoda; family Penaeidae; genus Penaeus; species Penaeus vannamei. Next base: position 24,940,576 of record NC_091579.1, read on the forward strand.
TTGTTGCAATAACAACCCATGGGGAGGGGAAAAGTTATCAAAAGTCTACAGAGAGAAATAATAATAAAAGTTAAAAAAATAATAATAATCAATATTATGAAATACTGGAAAAAAGGTATTTTGGATGTATGTATGAGGACAGCTTCATACTGTCCTCAAATAGTATACAACCAAGGTGACACCACGAAGGGACACCACGGTATCTTAAGAGTGTGGCCAGCAGCACTTGTGATAGCGCTTCTGCTTCAGCCTTTTCACTCCAATAGTCATCCACTTAAAAACTAGATAAATAGGTGTTACCCGGCTGGAGGTAAAGTAAGTTGCACAGCTGATCCACTGTTACATACGTTCATCAGGTTTGAAGGGTTGGATAGTAGTAGGGCTGTCGGTTCCTTGTTCTCCCTGTTGAAAAAAAAATTATGAATTCAGTTAAGATTTTCTCTAAAGTACTAAGAAGTTCCGAGTCAAAAGCTTTACTCCAAAGAGAACTGAAAGATAATTTTTCATTTATCTTCATGTTCTTTTGGCATTTAAAAAAATCTATATTCTTCATTTCAATATTATATACTAATTACCAGCAAGAGACCTACCATGGCTTCTTCATGAGTGCGGGATCGATGGGCACTCTTGCGACTATCAGCGATGAATTCTTTGGGATAAGCGTCTTCTCATCTGTGTAAACTGCAAAGAAAGCAAATAGTCATTAAAACATATTGAATAATTGAAAGTATAAAGTCTTGTAGAAAATATAAGTAGCAATTTTCCATAGGTTTCCTCTATCTTCCCTAAACCCAATTCTGATTGGGATGGTATGCATGTACATGCCATACCTAATGTGAGTAGTTCACAATTGTCTTAACACACATGTGGCTCCTCAGTGCTTAGTCACCAATGAGTCAATTATCAGTACTATCTCACCTGTTTCTTCTTTTCCTTGATTTTTAGAAGTATGTCAACATATACTGCTATTAGTAATGCTATTAACACTTTAATAATCATAATGTCTATATAAAAAATAATAGGATCCATACTGCTAGCATTTGTAAAAATACATTTTTTCCCAATTCCTAAGGAGAGATAAGATCAGGTGAGGTCACAATCTATCCACTTGCTTTAGCTGTATTTGTATTACCTTTACAATGGGAAATATTTAGGCTAAAATCTAGCAAGGCCAGGTACACTTGAACACACTGCTCTGTGTCCAAGCTGGTGGCTGGGCACATCAACCCAGCCATCACAAAGCAGCCTCATGGCATGATTAAATATCATAGCATCTTTCACTATAATGTGATAGAATGTGAATGGTTGAAAATACATTCAGTGAAAAGTAACATGCAGGAAGTATGCACACCCAATGTCATGTTGCCATTCTTACTTTTTCCACCCTTAATTTGAATCTTAACCCGTGATCCAGGAGACATGACAGTGCCACCATCCGAGAAAATGGCCAGGGGCCAGGTGACACTAACTTGCTGTTATGTGCAAAGGCCAGGGTGACAAAAAAGACTGACCATGAATGCACAAACCTCTTGGAGTATGATTTAATTCATCTGGCTTATAGAGGAGAGCTTTTATATTATTCCTATCGATAAATGAGTGTGGAATGCTATGTGTCTAAGCCATGACTAAGAGCACTGGCTCCATGGAGGATGCCATTTCCATGCATTGTATTCCTGGCTACTATGACCGGTGGAGCTGGTTGTATTACAGAAATATAAGAACTATGTAAAAAAAAATATATGACAAAAACAATACATCTCGAGGTGCCATGGAGTCTGCGCAAGGAAAATAATTTATTATCATCTGGATAAAACAAACATAAACATGGCCAATGGCAAAAAAGCTAAAAAGCTTATGCAACATATCTTTGCAAAGGGGAGGCACAGAGTCTTGTCACCGCACATGAGTGTTACCATACGCCTAGCCTGCACACCACACACCCAGGAGAGCAGCCACTTACGCATGCCACTGCTCATATTTTCAGACCTGTGATTGCTGTGATGCTACAGAATCCAATGAGTTAAACATCAGAGCATCTTCACACTCAGTGTTAAGTTATATTCAGCAAGTATACACACCCAATGTCATGTTGACAACTTGACTTTTTCCACCACAAACTTGAATCCTAAGGGAGATTATCATTTGGAGACATTTTTCTCTGCTTTCAACAATCTAAACAAATACTACAAGAATTATGTCCAGACCGCAGAAAGACGACAGTCTGATTGCTTGAAAATCTACCAAATCAAATATAAAATGAGGTATGTCAAAGTCCACTTCTCATGCAAATATCACCAAAGGACATGCTAGTCCCACACACCTCCCCATATACTCTAAAGAAAAGCTGGGAATGTAGCGACATGAAATATTTGGTTGAAGGCCGAAGAGAAGGTAATGACTTGCCATAAGTACACAATGCTCTTGGAAGATTATACTCAGTGGACATTTAAGATGGGGTCTTGCATAATTCCAACATTATTTCCATGGTCAGGATCTTATTCCTGCTTGCCATTACCAGCAGCACAGGGATTTTCAGAAAATTGAATACCAAAATATTCTTAAAAAGACATAAATAATAAAATGTTACTAATTGTTGTTATTATTGCACAAAGCTGTAGACTACTTAGAGATAAGATATGGCATCTGTGCATGGAAAATAGTCTATCATCTTGAAACTGCTGATAAAATTACAAAAGAGCTTAGAAAAGGGTAAAGCAAAAAATGCTTAAGCAGAGAGAGAGAAAAATATGGCAAAGGGGAGGCAAAGAGTCTTGATCCCACAGAGTGTTTGCCTGGGCTAAGCCTACAGGCTATAAACTGCTGAGTTGCCACTAAAATTAGTCTAATGCCCATTTTGAGCCACATGTGGGCAGCAAGGCACCTGGTTCGAATGGGTTATGAGGCACTTCACAACACGACAAAGTCAGACTACAAAAATTTGGTAGACAATTAAATAAACAAATAAATAAAATAAGGAACATAATTTTTAAAATGTGCTTACCTTCCTTGGTCTCTGCATTGGTGATCTGTAGATCATATGGCTGTCCTCTTCCCAGCCTCTTCTGTTGGATAATGGCCTCTTTGAGGTCACCTAGGCTGATGTGGACTCCATCCACTGGCAGCGTGTCATACTCGACAGCTGACTTAAATTTGTAATGCACCGACATCCTGGAATAGACAAACAGTAATATATTAATACACATTTCAAGTACATAGAAAAAAAGGTAGTAGGTTAAAATACCAGCAATCAAAACTACATAACAGGTTGATAAAGTATGTACCTGTACATTCAGCTACATTTATTACTTGTTCTCCCATAAATAATTCCCATCTTCATATAAACTTTTGTGCAGAAACAATAGAAGAGGATGAAGAGGATCTTCAGACCTTGACAAAAGGGGAGGAAAGTACAGACACACAGAAATATGTAACTCTAAAGCTACTGCATTTCTGTAACACCTTTACTATCTAATTTTCCAAATTATCTTATCAACCATACCATATTTAAAGCTTAACTTCTGTACCTGTCATATTCTACTTATATTCTAGGTGACCTTGACTATTACAAGAAAAAATCTCAATTTTCTATACAAATTCAGACCTAAAGCTTAGAAAAGGGGGACAAGGGAAGAGATGATGAATACAGTTATCTCCAATGACTAAGGTGATAAAAGGAGTATTAGGTTAGAAAAGCAAAGAAATTATATGTTTCCCTGAATGTGTGTCAATTTGGCAATGTCAAATACAATTTTTCGATGTAAGTAAATGAAAAGAAACTAAGCTGAACACGTATGTACAAAAAAGTGCAGGCTCAACTGTGTAGCATGAACAATTGATAGATGGGCTTAGTGCTTCTTGGCAAAAGAATGCCAAGAAGTCTCATGGCATTAAGAATCCTCATATGGCACAGCCTCTGGCAGCTTTACTAGTGCATACAGAGCTAAAATTATATCAAGGCCAACAAACCATTCACATCCCTTCCTGCCCACAGGTAACCTAAATCAGAGATCATGAAGCTCGAAGTCTAATCTGAGGTATTCACACCTAGCTGAGTTGTATTTACTGACCTGACACTACTGGACATTCTATACAAGAAGGAATTTGCTGCTCCTGGTTTCTGAGCATAAGTGGCAAGGCAACTCATTTATCTCAATTAGCAATAGACCTATTGTAAACCAGTAACACTGTACAGATCATTCAGTGACTAATAAAGTTTACTGCTGTTTATGTCTAGATATGATTACAGTATAAGATACTGACAAATTGATGAATTCTAAGATTTTTTTCATGGACAGACTCATAATCCAAAAAATAAAGTCCTTCCAAAGCACCTTCCCAGATCATATGCCAAGGTGTTTTTTTAAATGAATCTACCATAAAGTTGATTATTCCACTAATTCTAATCCCACATCATGTTTCCCTTGTATTGTGCATGTCCAAAAAACAAATTTTTGGACATGTAATTCTAGCCTTATCTCATATGTCTAACACCCCCCTCCCCATCCACAATATATATTATACATGTCAATATCACCACGTCTCAGTATCTTACTTTATTTCTCTAATATATTTAAACAATATTCTGTTTCATATACATGTTGTTTAATAATTTCCTTTCTATTTTCCTATCTTTATTCATGAAGGGGAGGTAACTGTAGTAATTTTTGACCCTGCACTGCTATGCAATACTGAAAAATAAATCTTTAAGCACTAGAAATATGAACCATAATTTTCATTGGTAAAACTTGAAAAAACTGAGCTGAAAGAATTGAAGTTCAAAAATTGTTTCCATATTATGAGTTATTTCATCCACTTCCCTTAACCAAGAAAGCCTATGTACCTATGATTACTTCCTAACCAGATAATCAAGAACTCTATCTTAAGAGTGATAAGTCCTGTTTCAGACAATTGCTATTGTTAATTGTTAATGGGCTATTAGTCAATGTACAGGATAACATCAGAGGGGTAAAACAGTGTAACTACTTAATGCTGTCAGTGTGCCTGATGTGCACTTGGATCTAGACATCCTCCCATCCTAACAAGTTACTAAGGTTATGACAAAGGCTCCCAATTCCCAATTCCTTTACAGAGATGGGTGGGTTAGCCACAAGCAAATAGTGGCCAAACAACATACAAACATAATGAGATTGTGGAGGGAGCTTTTATTTCTCCAAAAGTACTTCTATCAACTCTTAGCATCACACTTGGAAAATGGTACTTAAAATATCTAAATATTTAAAGTCAAATTATAAGTGATTAGGTGCCTAATACTGAATGAGCCAAGGGAACCTGACAATGCATACCACCAACCTCAAGTTACAGGCCCCTTATCAACATTAAATACAGCAATTATTGAGTAAAATCTTAACCCCTTTGTTCCAGGTGACGTGACCATCCTGTCATGGAAAAATTTGGGTCAATGGCCGGGTGTCATGGGACAAAATGGCCACAGGCCAGCGACCTTCATGAGTGAAGGCCAGGGTGACAAAAGACTCACCATAAAGCACAAACCTCCTGGAGTGTGATTATTCATTTGGCATTTAGAAGGGGGCTTTTGCATTATTCCCATCAATAAAAAAGTGTGGAATATAATGTATATAAGCCATGACTGGAAGAGCATCAGATCTAAGACACCATTTCCATGCTCAGCATCATATTCCTGACTGCCTTGACTGACAGTGCAGATTGTATTATGGAAAGTTGAAAATTATGTAAAATATAATATATGGCTCAAAAAAAATGTTGCACACTTCATTACCATCTGTGAAATGGGAAGAGAGCTAAAAACGTTCACCCAAAATAACTTTAGAAAGGGGAGGCATAAAGTCTTGACACTGCACACACATTTATGTGCGCCTAGCCTAAGTGCCACACACACAGCAGAGCCCTAACTTACATAAAACTAATACTATTACTTTCGGCCATGTGATTGCCGTGACGCAACTGGATCCAATGGGTTAATGTAGTCAGTAAATTTTGCAATCAAATTATCAACTTTCATGTCTGTTATTATTTTGTGGGACTATCATTTCATCAAAACATTGCCAATCAAAAATAAATATTTATAAATTATCAAGGTAAATAAAAAACTCCCAGCTTCACAATTCGTTATAGCCAACATCTGATTAAGCATTACTGTCTCTGACTCTAACAAATTAGCTTTTAAATTGGTTTTCTCTAAGAGAGGGAGATGGGACACCTTTGTCAGCTTTGGGACGTTTTACAATTCAAGCTGTCCCATTAAAAGCCAATAGAACTTTGGACACTACTGTCCTGTAATATCTATGGTTTGGTCACAGATGCACCAACACCTGGCAAGTTAAAGACACTCGAGTGGTACACAACTGAACCAAAATGGAAGTAATGTGCTATGTCCCCATAGACTTTTCAATGCAATAATCATCTTGAGACATTGATTTATACTTTCCACATTCAGATCTACCCTAACCTGTGCCTTACTCTCTTTCCTTAGATATCCTGCAACCATTTTATAGGTTATTTCCTAATGCAGATGCTAACAAATTAAAATGTTTATTCCAAGTGAGATAAATGGTTATAAATTTTCTATATGAAGTGTTTTCTTTCTCAATCATAATGGCTATGTTCTACATAACTGCATGATTATTTGGAATAGACCATGATAAGCACAACTGTGGGTTTTACACCGAGCTCAAAAGAAGGTTAACAAATCTTCCTTACATATATTCAGACGCTGAACTTATTAGATGACAAATCAACTTGGAAGTTGACAAGCTCTACCATAGCCACAGAATGCCTTGACTCCACACACAAGTTTACATGAAAATAATTTGTTTAATGATTGCAGCCTTCCATTTGCCTTCTGCAGATTACTTTTGAATATAACTATATTCTGATTACCTTATCTTTTCTTTATTTTCACACAATCCTTTTCTATGCTTTGTTGATATGATCCTAGACCACTTTATCTACAAGTCACTTCAACCTCCAATCACCCAATGATAAACAACTAACAAATTCATTTGTTTATTGGACCTATAACAATAGAAAAAATAAAAATAAAAAGTTAGTGTGCACTACATCTTGAAAATGATATTCAATAAAAATAAAAATTAAAAAGTGGTAAATATTTAATAAAGTCAGATGAGGATGGGTATTCATTAATGAATATCGTCCCATACCTAAACAATATTATGGATCCCAGTAATGCACACAAGATCTAATCCCAGTGACTGAGATGGACTCACAATGTAGTGAGGCATCACTGTCTGAAATCATTTGCCACAATGTGATAACATTTCTACCAAGACTTTGGTTTCTATCAATTACAGTGAAATAGACCCTTTGATATGCAATATATGGTTTGCATATACTTTTAAACAAACATAGGGGTCCCGGCTGCCTATATACCCAATCTTAGCTAGGGGGATAAGTGTGTATACAAGGTCATATTCCTATGGTAAGGGTTTAGGTTGGGCTTATGGTGGCATGCACACCAGTAGACTTTAATGGAAGATTGGTTCTTCAAAAGTTGGCAATTCTGCCTATAGATTTTTAATAATGGTGATCACGTCTGTAATTTCATTTGCCAATTCTAAGCAATTTTTGTGGTGTTTTTATACATTCTGGAGTGTTTTTTTATTTCATTATAATTTACCCATATACTTCTCTGATATAATTCCAAGCCTACCCATATCACATCAAGATTGTTGATTATACTTGCAAAGGAAATGAGTAGATTCCTTCTTATCACAGAAAAATATATTTGATATGAATGTCATTAAAGGCCTGATTACCATGCAAGAAAATTTACCTTGATTTTTCTCAAATGTTCATGACATAGCTATATATTTTTTTTTACCTAAAAATAAATAGACAGGTCTTAGAAACACATCCTATAACAATTCATAGAGTTTCCTATTGGTTACTGTTTAGGGTTTTCTTAATTTGACTGCACAAGGTAGTTCAGTTTTATCAAGCTTGTTTTTTACACACACTCTTACGAAATATAAATAGATCACATCCTCACAAGAATTGTCACTGACCTTTTTAATTAACATAGCCATGCATACAGTACAAGAAGAAGTACTTGCTAGAGAACCAACACATTTAGAAGCTTCTTTTGACATAGCCAGATGACTACACATTCACTTGCCCCCCTCCACACTAACTAAAACTATCTCCTATAACTTCCACATGCATTTGTGTGGCTAAGGTGAGGGTTTCCAACATCACCATTTGTACAATAAATGAACATCTGATTCTGCAAAACATAAAACATGAAAAAACATTTCTTTAGAAAATAAACAACTACCTTTACCCACATTCTGTCAAATCTTGCTCTGATTTGTAACGGAGATATAAAATCTCAAATCCGGCAATCCAAAGATTACCACAGCCTCTACAATTTGCACCCTACCAATTGCCAAAAAGTCTTCCTGAATATTTTGACATGAGAAAGCTCCAATCTGTATCATGGTGAAGTTTTAATAACCTCTTCTAGCTCTATCAAATTTGATATCAATGGATTTCTATCAATAGCAGCAAACCAAAGACTACAGTCAGAGTCTGCAGAATTTACAAATATGCACATTATGAATGGCTAGAAACTCCTATTCAATGTACAATGTCTAGGGGCTGAGCTTGCAGAAAGAGATATTTACCATGTAGAAGCTACTAATCAGCTGGGTTATCACATCAACTCAAGACATATCTGGGCTCTATCTGAACTATGTACTTATTACATTCCAGGTTGTGAGGTTGGAGGAAGGTAGTAAAAATCCCTGCATAATCCTGATCCCATCCTTTGCCAATCCTCCCAACCTACTGGGACTTTTTTTTTAAACAAATTTTAATCTATTTCTGGTTTCAATTATTCAGTGTAATATGAATAAGTCTGCCATTATTTTCCATCGCAAATGATAGAAGTGAAAGCGGTAACAGTATATAACAGAATCCCATCCATAACACAAAAACTTAAACTTGTGAATTAACAACCTTTCCTATTCTATGACCCTTACCAATATATAATAAGGTTAATCTTAATGGTATGGATGTGCTAAGCTAGAGCAAATTGAAGATGATATTCTTACAGAGAACAATCGGTTATAGCCACAGGTACAAAAATTAATCTGCAGATATAAATGGTAATGCCACAAATAAAAGCCTCCCCTTGGGTATGAACATTTCATGGAAAGATTCCCTTTTATTGATTATATGAAGGATAATTGTATGTAGGTCCTGTAAGGGAGATAAAATTTAGTTTCATTTAATGTTTTAATTTTCATATTGCTCCATGGCCCCTCATTAATTGATTATGTGATAGATAACTTTATGTAGGTACTGTTGGGGAGATAAAATTCAGTTTCATTTGATGTCGTAATTTTTATATTACTCCATGGCCCGTCATTAAGTACCCTGTGACCAGTACAAAATGCATGTCCGGCTCTCTGTTTAAAATATACGATATGTATCTGAATATGAACAAAAGTCACCAATTTAAACAAATTAATGAATCCCATCCTAAACTTGCAAACTACTCAAAGATCACTGTATAAACCAAAACTCAAACTCCAGAACTCAGGCCTTTGCCCCTGGACCCCTTACTAATATCTGCATTTTCCTAGCCAGTGTGTACTTTAACAAACAAACTGATACTTTAAGAATTCTTTATCTTTATGGCATAGATGTACACAAAGCCAGTACAAATCAAAAATTATCTTCTTATACAGTATAAAACACTGCAATCTAGTATAAAAAATCATCTACAGAAATGAAAGTTAATACCACAAATAAAGGAAAATCACTGAAAGCATCACAATTTTAGTCTGTTGAGTACTCCCAAGTTTAACTTTATCTTGCTATAAATACCAAGGTGAGGACAATATTTGTCAGGGGGTGTTATAGAGAAGATCCTCCCAATAACCCTTTCCTTTATCAATGGCGAATGGGCATGGCCAGTCATGGCAATTTGGATCATTGAATAAATTAAGTGGGAGGAAATCATTATTAACCCATTCGTCCCGGGTGTCACATATATGAGACACGGAAAAAATAAACAGTGTCGGGCTGCCCGCCAGTGCGATGCTGTCTCGGAGCCGTGCTCCGCGGCAGAAGCGGCGGGCGGCCGGGCAGGCGGACAGACTCCGGGGAAGCTCCGCCCGCTGATTTTGTAACTGCCCGGATTTTTTAAATTTTGGCTACAAAATGTAACCCGGCGCGGGTGGGTTAACCCCTACGATATGGATAATATATTACTGTCCTGTTATGGAAAAATCTGGGTCGAGGACCAGGTGACGTGAACAAGTTGTCATCAGGTGAAATGTCCAAGGGCTGGGTGACGCGAACTTGCTGTCATGAGTGAAGGCCAGGGTGACAAAAGACTCACCAGGAGTGCACAAACCTCTTGGAGTGATTTGACTCATTTGGCGCTTAGAAGGGGGATTTAGCATTATTCCTATTGATACACGAATGTAGAACGTAACATACATAAGCCGTGACTGGAAGAGCGGCAGCTCCTGGGAGGCCGCTATTTCCATGCTGAACACCCTATTCCTGGCCGCTGTGACTGTCAACACATGTTGTATTTTATCGAGTTATTTACATCATAAAGAGATAACATAGTCTGAGGAACAGAGTCTTGTGACTGCGCCTGGCCTACGCACCACTCACCTGGCATGTTAGCTACTTACATAACCCACTGCCCGTATTTTCAGCACCAAGATTTTCTTCACGTGTCAACAATTAAGCCTATTAGCAGCGTATTCAAAATATAGTAAAATGATGAGGCTTAGGGACAAAGCTCTCAGGTATAGCAGTAGGATAAAATATTGTGGCAAAAAGGGTTAAAATTGAATTAATGATTACGACAGAATATGTTAGATGTCAAAGGTTGTAGAGCACTTTAGGTTAGTATGGTAGTGAAAAGGGAAAAGAGGGAAGAGGAAACCGAGCTCAAAGGCCATTTAGGTTTGACACAAAGTCAGCCTTTCATCCTATCAGCATGGCCCTTGCACTTTGGGATGTGGACAGAAGGGGGTGAAGAAGAGTAGGAAAAGGAAAGGGGGAGAAGAAAAGACCACACAAAATTAGCTGAGGCAAGGGCTGTGGTCCAAGATAAGGGTGACCTCCTACAATGGGCCTCAGCCTCCGTCTCCTAAGCACTCCACAACAATAACGAGCAAATCTTAACAGTAAATCTCCCAACTCCACATCACATCTATTCAGCAAGTTACCATAAAAGAGGAGTGCCCTTCTGTCATTGCCAAATGGGAGGGTTGATGGGGTGCTCTCACCTCAATATGCACATAAGTAGCCTTAAGCTATGTGTAGTGTTTTCCACACATGTCTCCTTTATCTGTGGCAATACCATTCATTGGCATATTATTTCTTGGGATTTTTTTTTTTTTCCCACACAGCCATCCAAGCTTGCAAATATTATCCTTTGTTTCAATTATTCACAATGTAAAATGCCTGAATCTGTTATTGTTTTCGATTGCACATGATATAAATGAAAGTATTGGCAACTGTTCATGTAGTGACCACACCCATGATTGATGTATTTCCCAATCAGTTACTCTGCTCCTGGCCCCCAACTCAATTGCTTTGGACCTTTTCTCTGTAAAGCATTTGTAGTAACTTATTTTCTTTATTTCTAATGGTACTCTTTTCCTGCATAGATCAGTTCAAATATCAGGAACCCAGCCCACTGTTATGTATAATCTATGGGAATTCACACCATTCATAAAATTTTGTTAATTCAAATAATGCACCTACTTACTGAAAATTATATATTTTTATATACCAAATACCAATCTTTTGATGGCTTCCCTCTGCTGTCTGAATCGCTTGGTTTTCAATCACTTTTTTCTGCCATTTTGGGCATTTAATCAGCTCAAATATCAAGCTGTAATACTGACTTGTGTATTTCTTCAGCATACCCACAATATAGCATCATAAATGACCCAGGATCAACCAACAATCTTGGTGTACTAAGTCTAATAGCAGAGGAGGGCATGAATTATACAAGGAAAATTTGGGGGAATTACAAGATGAAATGAGAACAGAACATAAATGGGTAAAACCTGCACAAAAATCTGATAATGAAACTATAGATGTGACCGCCATCTTTAAAAGTCTACCAATAACGTGCCAACTTTCAAAAACTCTATAGGAATCTAACCCATCTTTCGGTAAAACCAATGGTAATTGTACAATATGTCCTGACCAATAAACCAAACTAACTCCACATCACAAACGTTATTCAACAATTAAGCTTAACGTGACTAGGTAAGCCCTGGCAAACTTTCTCTTCACCTTAATTTGCATAGCCAAAATGGAGCAGTGTCCATAGCAAAAAGATTAAACTACATACCTTTACCTAACATTCCTTTGCTTCTGTCTACTGTCTGGAATGACTAGTTTCTAATTACTTTTTTGGGGGGCATTTGAGGCACTTGATAAGCTCACATATCAGCTGTGACAGTTACTAATATATATTTCTTTGGCATAACCACTATAATGTTTTAGAAATGACCCGGAATTGACAAAACACTCCAACCGAAACATTACCCACTGGCATGTTGTCAGGGAATGGCAACTTGGGTTGTCAAAACTCCCAGTGGCAAAAAAATCCAAGCACAGTTTTTTAAAGGAATAGCAGAAAATCTATCAAAACGTGAAGCAAGTTTAATAAAAATAAAAGAATAAATAAAACCCATGAATTTGGAAAAGCAGACCTTGAAAATGACAGTAGAGAGTTGTGTCCATACTAATGATTCCCTTTGCATAAATCAACATGGAGGTCTTGAAAAAATATGAGTCAATCATCTTTCTCTATTACATACCTCACTTATTTTTCATTTGAGTACATTCTTGGGCCTGAGAGCAGGAAAGTGCATGAAAGGTACCAGGAAAATTGTGGGGTAAAATATTAATAATACACAAGAGAATCAGTTTCTATATTGTCTAATGGAGGAGGTTGTGCCTCTACAACCATCGGAAATAGCTACCACCCTCAAACCTGTCCAGAAAAACAAAGAATTCTTCACGTATTCATGGTAGGAGAGAGCGTACAACCACCATGCAGTGGTAGCATTGCCCGATTTGTGTGGTGCTTTCGGATGGTATGCAGTATGAGGCAGTGGTGGAGTTGCATAAAAAAAAAAAAAAAAATGATTGGATGCTACAAACCAAGACAATCTTTTTCAATAGCAATATTTGTGCAAATGCTACCTAAAAGTGCTATATGTAAAAGAACAGAGGTGAAAGCCCAATTTTAGCTAAGTTTACATGCAAAGAGCAAACACTGCACTGACTGCAGAATTCATTACTGCAATACGCCAAGTAGTTCATCTGTTCCTAGGCTCTTGTAAAAATGATATATTGCTAACCCAATAGCGACGGTACATTTTCAAGCCGAAAATAATATTTTCCGGGCGGTTTCAAAATCGGCATGTGGGTGTTTGGGTTAATAATGCTGCAATACCTCATTAACATGCTATAAGATTAATTTATACAGTACGGTAGAAGAAGTGCCTCAAATGACAAATAAAAAGTGATTAGAAGTGAAGCAAGCAACCCAGTATAAATATAGCTCCATCTTGCCATCTTGGATGAAGGTTATAGGTCGGGACTTTTTTGGGGGTTTGGAAGGTTTGAATTGTTGTAGATTTTGCCAAAAATAGGTTGGGTTCCTGTTTTTCAAATTTTGGCTCGTCAGTTTGTAGACTTTCAAAAATGGCAGGAACCTCCGCAGTTTCATTAGCAGATTTTCAGCATTCTTTGTGTTAGTTTTACACATTTTTGTTCTCTTTTCTTACTTAAGCCTATTTTACCCTGTCCTTTTCCTGTTATACTTTATGCTCTCCCCTACTATAAAGACTAAAAAATCAAGACTGTCTATGGAAATGGTACTCAGATCTATTCATGGATTCATTTGGGGGAGGGGGGGGGGGATATAGGCAATGTAGTGACTGACTGTGTATAATACTAACCTGTAATTTCCCTGGTACCTTTCATGCCCTCCCCTGCTATCGGGGCCAAGCTTGTCATTAAAGGGAGGGGGGGGGGGGAGTCGTCACGCAATAAATAATACAAGTTTGCACTGTAGATGGTGAGAGGAATCCAATGATACAGATATCATCACAGAAATTGACCAACTGACCATATCTAAAGGCTTATTGTGGGTATACAGTGTGTGCACTCCTTCCCCCCCTCCTATTCCAAGCAGTTAATCACCTATATAGAATGAGAAAATACCATTCTCTATGCGCTGATTTCTAAAGCTTTAACGAATATGTATTGGTTACAAAGCGACAGCACTCCTCCAAGGCTAATTCACTCGAGCCACTCCTGGGAACCGATACATATCACCATATGAACCAAATTTCTTTATGAAGGAAATACCATTCCTATTCTTGCATCACTCCAACCAGAAGCATAGTTAACACTAGACATCTTTCAGACTCCGATGATAAAACATCTGAGAGATTTTCAGACCCAGACAAGTTCTCCAAAACTGCCCAAACATTTATGGCCAAATAAATGGAAAACACAGCTTAATCTATTACACAATGCTTTACCAACTACATACTCAATCCAAGATCTACATTACCTTGTAAGAATATCACCAAAACGAATAGTACTGCCACAACTTCTTTGCCACACACACACACAGCTGTTACTGACCGTCGAACTCAACACTTTCACCGAGGTAGGCCTACCCATAAGCCTCTCCCCTAATAAACACTTACTTTTTCCTTGTTACTTTCACTTGCATACAAAATACAGTCGAGGGAACCTAGAGTAAAATGGGTCTTTAAATAACCTTTTCCAGACCCTGTGCCACGTACCCAATATGTTTTCCTTGATGGAAATGCCCAAGGTAATTTACCAGGAAAACTAAAAATAACTAAATATTCGCGATTTTTTTCCTCTGCTGCAGATGCCGGATGAAAGGATTCGCATCGGAATATTAATATATCTTTTAAGAATGGAGGAGTAATCCACGTGCGAATTATTGAATTCTAAGGTATTCAGTAAGGACCACAAACAAGTTTTGAAAGATTTCATTTGCAATCTTATCGACGGATCGTGCATCTAGCCTCGTTAGCCCACATACTTAAGATATTCTCGATAAAGTTCCACGTACGAGACTATTTATGACATAAAAATATATAACCGAAGAAGGTCTTACCTTAGGGATAAAAGTGAGCTGTTAGGGTAGTCACATCACCGTAAAAACACTTAAAATCACAATAATTTTCCTAAACGCAGCTGTCTCTTGCACAAGATGGCGGCTAATGCGACCTTTCCCAGAATTGCGTCACTCCTTCACATCCAGTGAGATTTCTCCAATCGTTTAACCTTTGATACAGTCTCTTTTGATCTAGTAATTTCCATTTTTAGATACTATTTAATAAATATAATAAAATAAAAATAATATTTAATATTTTATTTTATGTATCTCTAATGTTTTGCAGATTGATGAAAAAGATCTCTAAGGGGATGTGAACGAGTTAAATTTACATACGTACTATTTAAGATTTTTTTTTATTTTTACATCTAATGCACAATAAGAACTGTTTATCTACTTCATTTAATCTTCAGGTAAATTATGATATGGGATATTCTGTTAAAACAATTAAATATTACCAAAGATATTTTTCAAGAAAACATTCGGGTACGGGGTTCACAATCAGGGCGCGCGGGACATTTAAATTGTCACTGAAAAATAGAAAATGAATAATTATATGGAAATCAGCGCGTCACCCGTTATTTCATAGAATGCGCCACTCTAAGCTTTACAAATGTATATTAATGGTAGTTTTGTTGCGAAAATATTTGATATATTTCAGTCATTTGTCCAGTCATACAGGGATACTTACATGAATACATACATAAATACAAAAATATGTGCATGCAAACGCACACACACGCGCGCGCGCGCGCGAATATACATGTGTGTGTGTGTGTGTGTGTGTGTGTGTGTGTGTGTGTGTGTGTGTGTGTGTGTGTGTGTGTGTGTGTGTGTGTGTGTGTGTGTGTGTGTGTGTGTGTGTGTGTGTAATATATATGTTACAGGGAATACATGAAATTGGGGATTACACGTAAACCCTGAAATAATCAGGGATTTCATGTGATGGCTGTGATCATAGGTAAATACAGTTATTACGTGATATCTCAAAAAATAAGTAAAGAAAGAAAGAATAAAAATTAATATATATATATATATATATATATATATATATATATATATATATATACATACATATATATATACATACATATATATATATATATATATATATATATATATATATATATATATAAGATATGATACCCATAGAGCGGTTTGCATGGTATATCAATAATGCATTGGCATCTAAACTATAAATATATATGCAGGAAACTATGAGATAATATGACATGAAGAAAAAAAATCTGTCACACAGATTACATGAAATCCCTGATCATTTCAAGGTTTACGTGTAATCCCTAGTTTCACAGATTCCCTTTATATATATAAATATATATATATAATATATATATATATATATATAATATATAATATATATATATATATATATATATATATATATTTATGTGTGTGTGTGTGTATTCATATATATATATATACATATACATATATATATATATATATATATATATATATATATATATATATATATATATATATATTCATATATACATTCAGTATCATCGTTGTCGCCAGTATACTAATCTAATACTGTGACATAATTGTTAATCTTAATGTTCAACTCGCTTGTGCTTAAAGAAATTATGTATGTCAGAAACATCGTTATTCTTGATGGAAATCATTTGCATATATCGCTATTTATACACGAAAATAAAACCAACTAAAAATTACGCAATGAAAAAACGGACTTTTCTATGGCAACACGCCGTAAACAAGTGACGTCAT
>NC_091579.1:24964999-24967499 GCF_042767895.1 Penaeus vannamei
CAGATTTTTTTGGTTATAGTTAATTATCTTCTACTGTTCTGATCTTCCTAATCTCCTCCCATCATTGATTTGCTTCTTTTCCAGGTCTTAATCTACTCAATGCCTTTGCTTTGAAATAACCCTTCAATGTTGCGCCTTTTAATTTTCACCATTTTATTTTCTGCCACAATTTGTTTTTTTACCTCTCAGATAATTCCTTCATTACAGCTGAAAGTTTATTTGATTCTCTCTTTCTGCAGTTACGTAGATGATATACTGATTATCCACTCTTGTAAAAAAAAAAAAAAAAAAAAAAAATATCTTGCAAAATCAGCAATTTCACCCCCCCCCCCTAATTAGAACTCTTCTCTTGCGGTATTGCACCTTATTCACTTACCCAATTGACGCCAACATCCTCCTATTCACCGATTTTGCATTTAACATGTAGCGCATATGCACACACCACATTAGAAGCTACCCCGCCAGTGCTGAACTTTACACTCACTGTCCTATCGCTTTTCTCTCACACTACATATTCCTTATTCAAAATATCTCAAACCTCGTTTACACCCGTGGATCTGCTCCACTATACTGAAGTTTACACTACTATCTCTGGTTTATTCAGTGATTCAATTTAAAGCTAACGAACTATTTTCTGGAGCCACATCCATTCTTGAGGACCAACATGTTCCGAGAGTACATTTTAAGGAGTGTCCATAGTGGTTTTGGCTTTGTGTATTACAGGCAAATGCCTGAGCCTATCGTTGAGTTGCGCCGACTTGCACCTCCAATGGATGGTTTATTCTACAATAAAAGTAATGATTGTATATGTAAATTAAAATCAGTAAATAACACTTCCCTCAGAACTCATTTTACTAAAATAGTACGCATGTTATTTGTATACTTTTATATATCGTTATTGTTGCAAATGACTTTTTAACTATTATCTAAAGAACATAAGTGCAAATTGTGCAATGCGCGTCAGTTATGTAAATAGTTGCGAGGTTGTAGTGGCCAGGGGTATTTCGGATTGGTTTGTTTTCTGCAGGGTTGGGTCAACCAATTTCCCATTTCATATTTAGATTTCATGTATTCCTGTGTTCTCTGCTACGTTTTTGCCATCATTTTGTAATATTTGACCACTGAAGTTCTGACCGCCCTTAAACTGTCAGGTTCACATGATGGATTATTTCCAAATGTTGCTCATGTGTATTTTTAAACTGAATTTTCCCCCACAAAAAGCAAAATGAATGAACTGATATGGAATTTTCGTTTCCATTTTGTTTCTATTTATTTAGTGCTAACAAAAAGAAAAACAAAGTGAGTAGCCTCTCATAAGGAAAAATTGTTTTCTATAAAAGGAATAATTAAAATTCATATATGGGTAAACATGATTTATTGACTAAATGTATAGTTTACAAAAATGTTGGTACATTTTCTTCATGAATTTAACCTGTTTCTCCCCTTAAAATATGGGATACAAATAGATGTGAAAATGCAATTCTATAATGATTCATGATGAAAGAAAAACAAATACAGAAAACCTTGTAGGAAGAAAATACACTTTCATATTTACAAAAAAACATACTCTACAATCTTGAAACTTCAGATCAATGCAACAAATTGTGTGTACTTTAAGGGTGCACTACTGATTATCAAACCACAAGGAACTTCAATAAAAAAAATGTACAGTGACCATATAATATATTTATAATCAATGCATTCCATACACTCATTTGCTTGCACAAAAATGAAAATGTTCAATGGATGATAACTCTGAATGAAATTTATGGTTTCTTTAAACAAAGATCTATATACACTTTTGCCTCTGAGGGGACAGTTATATTATGAAAAAGCAGTTGTACTAAAAGAAAGAAAAAGAAAAACCTAACAATCTTCCTTATTTCACCTCAATATAGCTCATGAATTTCCCGTTAAACAGAACATTCCCGTCATAACTAAAAATACATAAATATACAAATAAATAAACAAATAATTTACAAACATTTCTAGTATGGGATTCTCAGGTTCCAAAGATACAATTTCCACCTAATGAAACAGATTGGATGGTGTCAAATGCTTAGATGGTTGCAGTTCTTGCAGTATCCACACTAAATTTTGTGCAATCACATCCCGAATATTAATTCATTCCACTTCAAAATATGTCCCAAAATAGTGTGCATAAATGTTTGTACATGTGTTTGTTTGCATGTTTGAATGGGTACATGTGTGTCAAAACATCTTTTTGTATCTTCTCATTCACAACAATATTTACTTATACCAGGTATATGATCTCCATTTGCTAAACCACCATTTTAAAGGGGGGAAAATATATGATTACATTTTGATTATTGCTAGTATTAAGAGACCTCTGCACATATATGAATATTAGAGATTCTCTGGCAAACACACTTCTCTAAAGATATAATTCACCCAGATTAAACCAACGAAGTTATACATCTGTATTTACCGTTTAACCCAGTGGCACTGGAATTACATGTGCTGTCCACTATAGTTTTGC
>NC_091579.1:25019999-25024999 GCF_042767895.1 Penaeus vannamei
TACACGGTATCACTAAGTACTATCACTGCTCTTTGTTATCTGGAACTTTGTGAAAAACGTCTGGCTCCTCACTAGCCAGTTTCTCGACAGACAAAAAGGAGTGGCTTGAGTTTGGGGAGGCAAGAGTTGTTTCTAAAACGAGTAAACAGTTGCCCATACAAGCAATCGATTGCCGTTACTGGTTGCCCGTTCAAAGACGTCGTTGGTGGTTATATCATTTGCCATAAGACTGTTAATGTGCTATTCTGCGGTCGAAATAAAAAGTCTATTTCCACAAAATTAACATCGAATAATCCCAAGCCGTGCGGATCTTTTTTTTTTTTTTTTTTTTTTTTACTGATGCCCCTTGATATGTTAGAATGTTTTTTTGTTTTTTTTAAACAGACTAAAAAAGCTGCTCCATAGAGACCTGTATTTTTTCTGAGCTCGGTAATGGAAATAATCTATCAAAAACAAGGTCTTTTCATGGGACCAGCATATATCGATAAAATGTGTTGTTATTTATATTTTGTCTTTCCTTTATCTTTCAGCTTATTAATCTTTACAATATTCCATTAGTGATGTACCGGTTAGAAAACTGTCTAGTATGCCAGCTAATTTCTGTCTGTAAAAGGTATTAGAGGAAAAAACCTGAACCCGCCACCATACTACTCGATACTACTTGTGGGATAACTTGTCTCGTTCATAAAATGCGGTTTGGCAACTATTTGCAATATATTTATATATTATGCGTTTGTAGGAAAATCGGAGCTGTTACTGTGCATTTAGATCCACATTGTTTTCACCGGCTCATACGAATAGATAATCAAAACAAATGAAAATAAATAAAGAGTTCAATGTTGATGTGGAGTTGAAGGAGAAATGTCTTCAAACTTTCACACTGCCAAATAACTTTTTATGAACAGCTCTCTGACACCACAACATTAGATGAAACGTGGTAAAAAATATATATAATGAGATGGCAGTTGCTTACACCTGAATGGAAGGTGGTGGAAGTAAAAGGTGGAAGGCATGATTAAGTAAAAAGAATCTGACGCTGGCATGATGCAGAAGAGGTAACGTTTTAATTCTCGTCCAGATTTCGGTATAAATAACGGGAACAAGCCTTGGTCAATTTGTGAGTACTGGTACTAACGAGGGAAAAAAATACAAATAAAAGTTTAATTTCGTCTAATTAATTATGTAATTTGAAATATCAGGTCATGTTTTATGATCATATTTTCGTCACGAGGTCTTTCGTCTCCAGAGGTCCACATACATAGCAATGGCGGTTCCTGATCTAATTTCAAAATGTCAGGTCACTCCAGCGTACTATGGATTAGTGATCGTTTTCATATAAAAAAAAGAAAAAGAAGTAAACGTGAACGAAAAAAACGGTTTAGTTGAACTTTCAAACGATACCTCACGGGTCGAGTTTCATTCATTACGACTAAAAAGGAAAAAGGATGAATGGAGACCCTGACCTACGGTTACAACGGTTACATTTAACTTCAAATTCGAAACGGTCAACAAAGAAAATCGATCGGCCATCTCATTAAACGAATACTTTCATCTAAGGCAGGCATCTGAGAGATGTAGCTGGGAGAACGAGTTTGTTGATTAACAAAAACTGTTCTTGTTCTTGTTCTTGAGATAGGCCTATAAAAACCGTGGGAATCTGACGTAGGGAAAATGCAAAGGAAGTAAATAAGAAAAGAGCCTTTTATGACAGAAAATGGGAATTGTAGAAATATAAATATATTGTTTGCTTGTTAAAATTAATTACTTAATTATTCATCAGTTCTTTCATCTAATCATTTACAAATGCTGGTAAGTTTGAATTGGTGGGCCTTGTTAATTCCTAATAAGGTTGTTATATAAGAAATAAAATGTGATCAGTTTTCAAGAATCAGCCACTAATTTAAATTTAAAAAGGAGGTAAATGAAGTTATATCCCGATTTTATGCAAAAGGGATAAATAGACTCGTTTATTCATAAGCTTTTGTGTGTGTGTGGATGTGTGCGTATGGGTGTGGATGTGTACGTGTGTGTATGTGTGCGTGTGAGTGTGAATGTGTATGTGTGCGTGTGTGTGTGGATGTGTTTGCGTCTGCTTTTGGATGTGTTTTAGTCTGTGTGAATGCGCATATATATTACCCAAACATGTCAAATAATTCGGATTTTGTGATACGTGAAAAAAAAACTTGAAAATCGTCACCAGTATGCATTCTGTTATCTCACTTATTACTACAACAATTCACTTTTTTGAATATCAGGCAGTTAAGAAAATCAACAGCTAGGAGGTGAGTGAAATATGAAATAACCTTTTAAAGAAAGAGTCGCAGAGAAAGTTGTATACATTTTTTTTCTTTTTTTTTGAAGTTCAATAGGAAACCAGTCCGTCGACCTACACAGACTTTGCAACACCAGGAAAAATGTTGAGAAATTATCAAGAATTCCGCAGTTGTTGGCATTCTAGAACTTTCTATTATTGTTTAGTTTATTATTCTCATTATCTTTTGTAAATGATCTTGTTGATTGTTATGTTAATGATGGTTTGTTGCAAAATAAACACAGGGATTCTAGACGTTTACTGTCATTAGTTTTTTTTGTTTTTTTTTTTTTGTTATCATAAAAGTGATATTGACTAGTAATTCTGTACCATTATCATAAATATAATCTTAGTTATGATGGTCATTATAATCATTATTGTTATTATCATTATTATTTTTTATCATATTGTTATTATTACTGTTATCATTATTACTATTGTTGTTGTTATTATCATTATCATTATTGTTATTACCGTTGTTATTATGATTATTATTATTCTCATTAATATCATTATTATTATTGTTACTATCATTATCATTATCATTACTATTGTTGACATCATTATCATCATTCGCAGTAATAGTAGCAATTTTTTCTATTTTTATCATTATTGTTTTCATTGTCATTATCATTATCATTACTGTTATCGTCATCATTAGCGTTATCATTATCATTGTTTTTATTATTGCTATTATCATCATTATCATTATTATTATTGTTATTATCACTAGTAATTGTAGTTGTTGTGGTAGTAGTATCATTAATATCTTTATTATTTTTATTATCATCATTATTATTGTTATCATTATATTTTTTTTGTTTTTATTACTCTCAGTATTATCATTATTATTAGTTGTTGTTGTTGTGTTATTATTACTATTGTTATCATTAATATCCTAACTATTATTATCATTATCATTATGATCATTATTGTTATTATCATGATTATTATTATCATTGTTGTTGTTGTTATTATTACCATCATCATCATTATTATTATCATTATTATCGTTATCATTATTATTATTATTACCATTATTATTATTATTATTATTATTATTATTATTATTATTATTATTATTATTATTATTATTATTATTATTATTATTATTATTGTTACTGTTATTATCATTATTATTGTTATTGTTATCATTATTATCATTATCATTATCACTTTTGTTTGATATTGTTGTTATCATTATTACTGTTATTACTTTTATCACTATTGTTATCATTATTATTATTACTATCATTATTATTACTATCATCATTATAATCACTATTGTTATTATTATTATCGTCAGCCACTGCCATTGCCATTATCATTATTATTGTTATTGTTATTATTATTGTCATTATTATTATTACTATTACTATTATTGTTATTGTTATCATCATCATCACTATTATTACTATCATTATCATTACCATAATTTTTATTGTCAGCCATTGTCATTATCACCATCATTATGATTATTGTAATTATCATTATTATCATTATCATTAATAGTAGTATTACCATTATCATATCTTTTGTTATTGTTGTTTTGTTGTTATTATTATTTTATTGCTGTTATCATCATCATTGTCATTATCATTATAAATCATCATTGTTATCATTATAATTTGCAATTATCAGTTTATCATCATCATTATGATTTTTTTTCTTTTTTTTCTTTATAATGCCATTATGTTTATTCTAATGATTAATGTGATCATTAACATCATTATAACTTTATCATCTATTTCTTAAGTATAATGATCGTTTTCAATAAGGTCAATAGTATCATTAATATCATCAGTATTGCTTATTATCATAATCATCATTATCAATAGTTTAATAATGATAATCAATGCGATTACCTTACCATCATGATCACTTTCTTCTATGCAAATATCATAATCATTATCAATATAGTTATAAGTGTGTTCAGTGTATTTATTGTAATAAATGCTTATCAATGAATATTATATATATATATATATATATATATATATATATATATATATATATATATATATTTTTTTTTTTTTTTTTTTTTTTTTTTTATTGTTATTTGTTTTGTTATTCTATCACCTTTACTGCTTCCAATCTTCGAATCTTTGTTTTCCAAGAGTTATTAGTGAATTGTGTTTATATTATTACACTCGCATTAAGTTTTCCAATAGTAAAGACTAAATTGTGAATAGTGCATATGTTAATACACTCACATAAATAATGTGTATATTGTATAGTTAAACCAATAATCAAATTTCATTGATGTGGAATAAAAGACGAAGATTATGCCTAAGTTTACTAATAAATCACCATTGTACAACATAGCTATACAGGGTTTACATAATAGGTATGCGAAAAATATAGATATCTGATATATTGCTGCCAATCTATGCTGGAAATATCAAGCATGTTTCTTGTTGTTTACTTTTACAAATTTACGTAGAGAGAAATATAAGCTAGATATTATTTTTATAAATAAAAATTCAAATAGATATATATGAATATATATATATATATATAAATATATATATATTCATACATACATAGATACATTACATATATATATATATATATATATATATATATATATATATATATATATATATATATATATATATATATATAAATGCAGACATATAATTCAAGAGTAACTGTATTGCTACCTGGAAAATAATACAATCTTTTTCAA
>NC_091579.1:25029999-25047499 GCF_042767895.1 Penaeus vannamei
TAACAAACCGTGGTAAATCCGGCTTCTCCATTTTTTTCTCGCTATCCTTCGCATTCGTAGATATTTTCTTATCTCGCTCTGTTGCCATCCTCACTGTTTTTTGTAAACTTCACATTTATTTTTGATTATCATTCTTTTTTACAGAACTGTACACATGAAAGTAGCAAGTGAAAACTCATTATTATTATTAGTATTATCCTCATCATTATTAATTCATTTTTCGAAGGTGACCTCTCTTTGTGCCCCTAGTGACTAAACACGTGTTTCTAACTAACCGGCATGACTTGAGTTTAGAGGTAAAGAAAAAAGTCGACAACAAAGAAATGGAAGCATATGAATGATGAAACAAGCAAAGACAATAACAAATAAATGAAAACTATATTCTAGATCAAGGACAAACAGCAGAAGGTAATGCAGAGGTAACAAGGAAGAGACGAAAATGAAATATAGGTTAAACGTCAGTCGCATATGCACCCAGCGTATGCTTGCAGGTCCTCTCGCATTATATTTCAGATTTTCCATCCTTGGACCTTCCTGCAGACATCAACCCAGCATTGCATACATCTTCGCAAGTCTTAGATTCAATTACCTCCTAAATCCTATATTCATTTCCTCATTGCTAATAATGGGTAGTCAGAATTACTGTAGAGATTCGGCGTGTAGTTTGACCTTTATGGCGTTCCAGTGAGCCAAGGGCAGTCCGTTTTGGCAGTAACCTTGTTTGTACGCTGCGTTAGAGTACATATAGATTTTTAAATATTAAAGTACCTTGCACTAGATGATCTATGGCCTACAACTTGTAATATCATCAGTAGCACTGCAGCTATTATTATTATTTATCATCAGTAGCATCGCCATCACTATAATCTTCAGTTTACTCTCTGTGTGGACAAGTTTTGTCATGGCAGCATTATTATATTGTTGCTTTGCCTTCCATTTCTGCTTCTCAGGTAGCACGAATGATGAACCTCGGGGATAATGTTCTGTTTTAAACAAGCATATGGAAGTCGACTGTTTCTCACTAACAAAAAGTGAGCGAGAGGTGGATAGATCTGAGGACATGCATTTATTTTCCTGCATTATTGGCGTGGAATGAAAATCAAAACACGGGATGTTCTACAGACGTTCAATATAAAACAATGCTTCTCCTGCAGCGCAATGTCAGTTAAAAAGCAGACAATTATCCACCATCATTTACGAATTCCTGACTGAAAAAACGAAAAAAAAAACAACAACTCGACAACCACTAAACCAACAAAAAACAAGACCTCAGTAAAAACATGTATACCCGTAGCCCTCTGCCTGTCCGATCCAGCACGTTGAACGGACACGTGATCGCTGTATCCCCGTGTACAGTACTCACATTTTTAAAGTTTTTTTTCCTCCTTTTGTGAACGGACTTTCGAGAATGCTATATGTTTTTCGCAGTAATAGGCTTGGTGGCTGAGTTGTCTAATGGAGACTGGTAACAATGTTGAAGTGAGGTCCATCTAACAGGCAATAGTGGTTAACATTAATCAAATGAGTAATCATTTATTTACTGAAACAGGAAAGAAAGCCAAACTCACTCAACTTGCCAGATAAATGGCTAAAAAAAAAGTAAACAAAAGGGCGCATTGGCAAGTTTAGGAACTGAAAGCTACGCGTAACCTAGTGAAAGTGTAGGTACTAAACAAATCACATATATACATTCGGCCTGAATGTTAAATGTCTTTTTAGGTTTCCTTGAGTAGTGCCACCTTGCAACATGCTGGTACTTTTGATTTTTCTCTTATTGGTTATTGCGTAGTTGAGGCTCTAACCACAGCCTTGAGGTCTGCCGCATTTCGGATATTTATTATTAAAATTTTTCTTCTTACTCTTCTGCCTGACAACAAGTTTCCATGGATACTGACCACCTGCTTTTTTTTTTTTTTTTTTTTTTTTTAACGGGAGAATTTGCCTGTTATATGACTAGGCTAAATATTACGGCTACGGACCATGAATATTAATTAGAAATACATCATGTTAGATTAGATCGAGAAAGGTAATTAATTTTGAGTTAATTGTATTCCTCTATTATTTTCAAATAGGTTTGTTACCTTCTGAGAGAGCATTAACATAACACAATCACTGACTCAACTAACCACGTCCCAAATAACGAATTTTACATGAAAGTTTACCATTTGCGTTTTCTCAGTGAATAAATACACATTTTCCACAACGGAAGAGGTCGTCAAAAACAAAAACACCCACTAATAATACAGTTTTGCAATGCTCTCACTCCAAGCAACATACTTTCCCTGGCAACTGCCTCCATACTTGGTCTTCAATGTCGAGGATAATTTGCGGATTCATAACATTGCGTGCGCACGTCAGTGTTCTCATTGTCTAATGTTAATGATTTTTATTGTTTGACTATTGTTATAATTGTCATTAGGTATAAAAACATATATGCATTATTATAATCACTTTGATCTTAGTTATTACTAACATTATTATTAAAGTCGTTAAGGGTAACGAACGTCAACACACACACACACACACACACACACACACACACACACACACACACACACACACACACACACACACACATATATATGTACATATATACATATATATACATATATATACATGTATATATACATAAATATATGTATATATATACATATATACATATATATACATGTATATATATGTATATATATACATATATATACATATATATACATACATATATATATATATATATATATATATATATATATATACATGTGTGTGTGTGTGTGTGTGTGTGTGTGTGTGTGTGTGTGTGTGTGTGTGTGTGTGTGTGTGTGTGTATATATATATATATATATATATATATATATATATATATATATATATATATATATATATATATATATATATGTATATATATAACATATATACATACATACATACATACATATATATTTAAGAAAATCTAATGGATTACCTTAAGATCAACATTCTCACCAACCTAAACCCCAACCAAGCCTTTAACACTAACGGCAACATCTGAACTGCTGTTAGGATAATGGGCCACGTGAAGGTCGTTTGGGTCTCCGCGGCCAATTTTGGGACAGCTTTTCCTACACCTTGACAACATGTCTCCCGTGTAATGGCTGACCTTTGATGATGTCTTGAAGAGGAAATGTCAGTACTTTGTTTTCTTTTTAAGGTCTTTGTGTTGATGTCAGGTTTGTTTATCGTGTGTTGAGGTGATGTTAGGGTCTAGTTTATTGTGAGTTGAGGTGATGTTAGGGTTTTGTTTATCATGTGTTGAAGTGATGTCAGGGTTTTGTTTGTGGCGTTTTGAAGTGATGTCAAGGTCTTGTTTTTCGTGTGTTGAAGTGATGTCTGGGTCTTGTTTATCATGTGTTGAAGTGATGTCAGGGTTTTGTTTGTGGCGTTTTGAAGTGATGTCAAGGTCTTGTTTATCGTGTCTTGAGGTGATGTCAGGGTCTTGTTTATCGTGTGTTGAGGTGATGTCAGGGTCTTGTTTATCGTGTTGAAGTGATGTCAGGGTCTTGTTTATCGTGTCTTGAGGTGATGTCAGGGTCTTGTTTATCGTGTCTTGAGGTGATGTCAGGATCTTGTTTATCGTGTCTTGAGGTGATGTCAGGGTCTTGTTTCTCGTGTGTTGAAGTGATGTCAGGGTCTTGTTTATCGTGCGTTGAAGTGATGTCAGGGTCTTGTTTATCGTGTGTTGAGGTGATGTCAGGGTCTTGTTTGTCGTGTGTTGAGGTGATGTCAGGGTCTTGTTTATCGTGTGTTGAAGTGATGTCAGGGTCTTGTTTATCGTGTGTTGAAGTGATGTCTGGGTCTTGTTTTTCGTGTGTTGAAGTGATGTCTGGGTCTTGTTTATCATGTGTTGAAGTGATGTCAGGGTTTTGTTTGTGGCGTTTTGAAGTGATGTCAAGGTCTTGTTTATCGTGTCTTGAGGTGATGTCAGGGTCTTGTTTATCGTGTGTTGAGGTGATGTCAGGGTCTTGTTTATCGTGTTGAAGTGATGTCAGGGTCTTGTTTATCGTGTCTTGAGGTGATGTCAGGGTCTTGTTTATCGTGTCTTGAGGTGATGTCAGGATCTTGTTTATCGTGTCTTGAGGTGATGTCAGGGTCTTGTTTCTCGTGTGTTGAAGTGATGTCAGGGTCTTGTTTATCGTGCGTTGAAGTGATGTCAGGGTCTTGTTTATCGTGTGTTGAGGTGATGTCAGGGTCTTGTTTGTCGTGTGTTGAGGTGATGTCAGGGTCTTGTTTATCGTGTGTTGAAGTGATGTCAGGGTCTTGTTTATCGTGTGTTGAAGTGATGTCTGGGTCTTGTTTATCGTGTGTTGAGGTGATGTCCAGGTCTTGTTTATTGTGTGTTGAAGTGATGTTAAGGTCTTGTTTATCGTGTGTTGAGGTGATGTCTGGGTCTTGTTTATCGTGTGTTGAAGTGATGTCAGGGTCTTGTTTATCGTGTGTTGAGGTGATGTCTGGGTCTTGTTTATCGTGTGTTGAAGTGATGTCAGGGTCTTGTTTATCGTGTGTTGAGGTGATGTCTGGGTCTTGTTTATCGTGTGTTGAAGTGATGTCCAGGTCTTGTTTATTGTGTGTAGAAGTGATGTTAAGGTCTTGTTTATCGTGTGTTGAAGTGATGTCAGGGTCTTGTTTATCGTGTGTTGAAGTGATGTCTGGGTCTTGTTTATCGTGTCTTGAAGTGATGTCAGGGTCTTGTTTATCGTGTGTTGAGGTGATGTCAGGGTCTTGTTTATCGTGTGTTGAGGTGATGTCTGGGTCTTGTTTATCGTGTGTTGAAGTGATGTCCAGGTCTTGTTTATTGTGTGTTGACGTGATGTTAAGGTCTTGTTTATCGTGTGTTGAGGTGATGTCAGGGTCTTGTTTATCGTGTGTTGAGGTGATGTCCAGGTCTTGTTTACTGTGTTGAAGTGAAGTCAGGGTCTTGTTTATCGTGTCTTGAAGTGATGTCAGGGTCTTGTTTATCGTGTGTTGAGGTGATGTCAGGGTCTTGTTTACTGTGTTGAAGTGATGTCAGGGTCTTGTTTATCGTGTGTTGAAGTGATGTCAGGGTCTTGTTTATCGTGTGTAGAAGTGATGTCAGGATCTTGTTTATCGTGTGTTGAAGTGATGTCAGGGTCTTGTTTATCGTGTGTAGAAGTGATGTCAGGGTCTTGTTTATCGTGTGTTGAGGTGATGTCAGGGTCTTGTTTATCGTGTGTTGAGGTGATGTCAGGGTCTTGTTTATCGTGTCTTGAAGTGACGTCAGGGTCTTGTTTATCGTGTCTTGAGGTGATTTAAGGGTCTTGTTTGTTGTGTTGACGTGATGTCAGGGTCTTGTTTATGGCGTTTTGAAGTGATGTCAATGTCTTGTTTATCGCGTGTTGAGGTGATGTCAGGGTCTTGTTTATCGTGTCTTGAGGTGATTTAAGGGTCTTGTTTGTTGTGTCGAAGTGATGTCAGGGTCTTGTTTATCGTGTCTTGAAGTGATGTCAATATCTTGCTTAACGTGTCTTGAAGTGATGTCAGGGTCTTGTTTATGGCGTTTTGAAGTGATCATGTCTTGAGGTGATGTCAGTCCACTATCTACAACGAATTTGGGGAAATGATGGGCCTTTGTTAAGAAGGCCATGATAATCAAAAATCCTGTTTTGCGAACATTGTCCGCAGGTCCTGGCAACGCCCATCAAAAAAATCATTATTTTCAGTAAATATTCCTCTAAAATGTGATTTGATGACTTTGAAAAGCTGGTCTTTTGTCGTGCTGTATAGAGAGAATAATTTTACTAGTAAATATGAATTAATAGTACCATGATTATCCACAAGAATTAAGACGATTATTGGATGTCTTTGAAAAGATGTTCTCTTCTTTAAATGCTTATAGGAATAAATAATGAATAATGAATAACGACAAATACCTCATCAGTTGTCACTTTTGCCCGGACGCCAAACAGAAGCTTTCATTCTTGTGCCTTACTGGCATCTCAGGTGTGATAGCAGTTCCCTTGTTCATATTGTTTTTAGGGGTGAAGTCAGTCCTCTGTTAGTAATCTTTTTGAGGTAAATAAAGTCACATTTTTGTAATGCTCTCGCAGATAATGCCAAAACCTTTGGTGATAAAAATAACGGTTAGGTTAGCAGCTTTTTTGCATTGCTTCTGTAACACGAATGAAACTGAATCTAGACTGATCTGTTTGAAAATGAATTATAAGATATTATTATTATTATTATTATTATTATTATTATTATTATTATTATTATTATTATTATTATTTCATCAACAAAATTTAGTTCACTTTAATTTTAACCGAGTTCGACGTTATCTTCTGGATAATAAGAGCTAGTATCTCAACAACGATTATTTAACATTATACATACTAATTAATTATTAAACATAATCTTCAACTGAAAAGATGAAACAAACCGCGTTGGCATATTTAAAAATCATATATTTCACGAGAGAAAAAAAAATCGTACCGCTAACTACGAGATAATATTTGTATTAATGATTTTTCCTCATAACTTGAGTGTTTTTGACATGTTATCCGATATTTATACACGTCTTATTGCTGATGCAAATAATATATTAATTATGTAATAATCTTGAGAACACACTTATAATAATAATAATAATAATAATAATAATAATAATAATAATAATAATAACGATAATAATAATTGTAATGATGATTGGTGCTGTAATTATAATTGTTGTTGGCAATGATGTTGTTTTTCTTGGTGGTGGCGAAGGAAATGATGTGGTGGTGTTGGTGATGATTATAATAATGATGTGGTGGGGTTGGTGATGGTGTTTATAATGATGTGGTGAGGTTGGTGATTATTATAATGATGTGGTGAGGTTGGTGATGATGATTATAAAGATGTGGTGGGGTTGGTGATGATTATAATGATGTGGTGGGGTTGGTGATGATGATTATAAAGATGTGGTGGGGTTGGTGATGATTATAATGATGTGGTGAGGTTGGTGATGATGATTATAAAGATGTGGTGGGGTTGGTGATGATGATTATAATGATGTGGTGGGGTTGGTGATGATGATTATAATGATGTGGGGTTGGTGATGATGATTATAATGATGTGGTGGGGTTGATGATGATGATTATAAAGATGTGGTGGGGTTGGTGATGATCATAATGATGTGGTGAGGTTGGTGATGATGATTATAAAGATGTGGTGGGGTTGGTGATGATGATTATAATGATGTGGTGGGGTTGGTGATGATGATTATAATGATGTGGTGGGGTTGGTGATGATGATTATAATGATGTGGTGGGGTTGGTGATGATGATTATAATGATGTGGTGGGGTTGTTGATGATGATAATAATGATGTGGTGGGGTTGGTGATGATGATTATAATGATGATGTGGTGGGGTTGGTGATGATTATAAGGATGTGGTGGGGTTGGTGATGATTATAATGATGTGGTGGGGTTGGTGATGATGATTATAATGATGTGGGGTTGATGATGATGATTGTAATGATGTGGTGAGGTTGGTGATGATTATAATGATGTGGTGGGGTTGGTGATGATTATAATGATGATGTGGTGGGGTTGGTGATGGTGATTATAATGATGATGTGGTGGGGTTGGTGATGGTGATTATAATGATGTAGTGGGGTTGGTGATGGTGATTATAATGATGATGTGGTGGGGTTGGTGATGATGATTATAAGGATGCGGTGGGGTTGGTGATGATTATAATGATGATGTGGTGGAGTTCATGATGATGATTATGATGATGTGGGGGGGTTGATGATGATGATGATGATTATAATGATGATAGTGGTGGTAATGACGGTGGTGGTGTTAATGACGGTGGTAGTAGTGATGAAAATAGTTATGACGATGATGGTAGTGGTGTTGCCAGTGGTGGTGGTGATGGTGGTGATGACAGTGATGGTGATGATAGTGTTGATGGTGATGATAGTGCTGATGGTGATGATTCTGGTGGTGGTACTGATGGTGGTGATGGTGATGATGATAAAATTGTGAACCTTAGGCGATATTTAGGTGTTATTATATTCCTTGTATACAAATTTTTTGATTTTCGAAAAAAAATAAGTAAGAAAAAGATGCTGATATGAGCAGAATAAATATATTTGTATAATAAATTTTTTGACGTTACCGCCGTTGTTCAACATCTTGAAAATAAGTCAATGCAAAAGTAATAAAAAATTATAACCTTGTCTCCATTCGCTTTCTGGTGACTTGTAAAGTGATTCGAAATACATCTGAAGGTGCTGGAGTCGAGGTCCGTAGATTGAAGAAATAGAGTAATTGCGGCCCTATGTAGTTTTATCATCGGTATTTCATTCATTTTTTTATCGCCTGTCACATGTTTCCAGAAATCAAAAAAATATATTTAAAAAAAAGTCAAAACACCAAATTATTTTCATTTCTATTCTGCTACTACCTGTCGAGTTTTTCAGAAAAAAAATCCATAAACCAAAGAATAAAATAATTGGGGCCTTATTTTTACTACTGTTACATTATCATTGCCATCATTATTTTTTTAAATATTTTTATAACAATAATTGTACCAATAATAAAATTATCTGTGGGCAAGATAAAATAAAAAAGCAAAATAGAAGTAAAAATAAGAATGTAATGTAGAAAAAAATAAGATAAAAATAAGAAATAAAGAAAAATGATGACCATGATCTAGATTATAATAATAATAATAGTGACAACAACAACAGCAGTAAGGTCTATTATTATCATTATTAATATAAGAGTAATTGCAAAAACATTACCTATAACAAAGGTCTTTGATATTTGAATATGTACAGTATGACTGTCAATAAGTGTTGTTTATTTTTGTTGCCCGTCTGTTCCAATTACACCGTTGAATAAGAATTTCATTGCATTATAACAGAATGATGAGCTTGTATTGTGCTCAGTTATAATGACATTCACATTTTATTACATTACTGCACATCACTCCATATTATCTTGATGTACATTACTGAGAGTAAAATACATTCCAAAGGATGCAAATGGAAAGAAATGAATGTAAGATTCAATGTGTATATATTTTCTTCATCATTTGGTTCTTCTTAAAAATAAACTGCATATAAAACAGAATACAAAGACTTAAAGTTGATGAGTTTTTTAGTAATTGTTGAAAATAATGCCTTTATTTTAAGTAGTCGTAAATGTAATACTTTTTGTTTTAATGAACTAATTTACTATTTCCAAAAAGTATAACAATGACCCCTATTCACTTTCCATTTATGAAAGTTGGAGGGAAACATTCTTGTTCAAATTTCAATAGGAAAAAAAATGCTACCTGGAAGGAGACACTAACAGAGATTTAAACATCATAATCTAACATAATTATAGAAATGTCATTACTGGAGCCAGTCAAGGTCAAGGAGTCACAGAACGGCAAATGCAAAAGATGAAGTAATCTTTTCTGATAAGGTACACCTCTAAAGATTAATAAATGAGAATAACTGATAGCTTATACAATCATATATAGAAAGTACAGCTATGATATTCATGCGACTCTCAGTGCCATCATCAGGAAAAACCAGTAACTACCCTACACTACCCTTCACTATACCACTATACTAGCAACACTATACTGCACTACAAAACTTCAATACTAGAACACTATCTTTTGATCTTCGATTTACAAACTCAAATGTACTGCTTACCGTTATCACTTGGAAAACATTTCCGTTGTCAGTGGCAAAACAGCTTCAAAACTAGCACTGGAAATACCTGTCCAAAAAGTAATTGTGGTGGTGCCCACCTCTAGCCCACGACTACATTAAAGTACTCTGCCACTGAGGTGAAGTGCTAGCCTTGGGAAATTAAGAAAGTTGTGCTTTGAACAGCAATAACAAATATTCTTAGTTATGAACAGTACTGGTAGGTACACACACACAATCATCTGGCCAATAATTTATTGACCAGATGAATATTACACAAGTATTGGACACCCTAGGTACATGGCAACACATCCTCTATGGTTAAATATTTTTGCTTATTCATTTTGAGTTGTTTCAGACATTTCTCCTAGTATTCTGTCAATCAGCTATATACATAAGGATATGTGTGCATTGTTCATATGTTTTAAGTGGTTCATAAAACAGTTAACCAACTTGCAGTTTTATGTGTGCGCTTACCCTTATACCTCATTAATTTGTAAACTCTTGTTTCCCAAGTGGTTTCTTTATCTAACCCATGAAAAATATTTAGTAGTGCAATAATTATGATGATGATGAAGATGATGATCATGAAAATGATGATGAAAAGTTATAACATATGATATCATTCATATTAACTTTCTCTTACCCTGTGTTTATATTAAAAACATGAATAACTTTATACTAACTTAAAAGAAGCAATCTGAAACTTTAAATTAAAGATCTCAAAATTCAAGTATCTAAGCCAACAACATAATAACATTCACAACAGGTATTTCAATTCTGGTGTATGACGAACAAAATGTGGAGGAAAATGTAAAGAACGCCTTATTTTCCAGTACTTTATACAAAATGAAAAATATTTTCAGTTTTGTCTTTCTCCTCTTTTTTTTTTCTTATATTATTTCTGTTATATCTTTAACAGCAAGAAAAATATCAAATTCAAGTGCCATGACAAACAACAGCTACATACCAATGCATTTCAAGTCAATCTTTTGTAACTATATTTTGTTCCACTGTCAATCACTAGCTCAACACAAATCTTGCATTTTCAGTCTTCACAAGAAATTCTATACTCCATCCAATTTCACAAAGGGGAAAATTTGTCAACTCACCCGACACTCTAGCGTACTCTATTCCACCAAATCTATCACTGAGGAAAAAGTAACAAAGTGGTGTAAACCATTAAGAATACTGTGTAAGGGTTTTAAAAATGCAAAATACAAATGACCGTAAATATTATCAGGTAATTAAAATAAAAAAAGGAGAGTTGGTGAAACTGGTACACTAAGGTGAGTGCAGATTCTTTCCTTTTCTGAGACTGGATGTTCTATAGTTACCCTACATGTCAGCCTAGAAGTCAAATGATATCTAATACCCTGAATTTCCCAGTTGGACTCTTAGCTCAGAAACCTAAAAGAGAGTATGCTCATGTCCCTATGTGTGACCTCTGTACTCAAAGAGCAGGTATAAGTCCTGGCTTCTGAAAGGCATAATTACATGGAAATTCTGGAAGGAGTTTGGATATCACGTGTTGATATACCCCATGGAATGCAAAGTGAGGACGTAAAGCCAATCACATAAAGTGGTTTACAGGCTCAGAAGTAATCACTGAACACTTCCAAATAACCTGGCTACAATGAACAGACTATTAAACTGGATGTGCTTTTGTTTCTTTGGCATACATTTTAGTAACTCCAAAGGAGTGAGGAAACGATTTAACCTTCTTGTACTGCTTATGAATAGTACCTTTGGCTTGAAATGTCCAAAGGTCAATTCAGATATAACAAGAATTCATAGCTTAAGTAAGTCCACAAACTTAAAATTCACTAGTTTCTGATTTGAACACATAAAGAACTTAAAATCATTTCAGCATTTACAACTTGTGTTTTTTTTTTAACTACAACATATGGGGAAACATGAACTGTTTAAACTCTGAAATAAAATGTTATTAGTTTACAATAAAATTACATGATTTTTAACATATCTTCTCAAACACACATGAAATAGGTACAGTTGTCATACATTCAAAGGGACATTGTGGTAATATCTTGATCACATCTAATCAAAATCTGAATTTAAAGTTCATTAGTAATTTGCAATGGAAAAACAATTTTCATATTGGAAAAATATATATATTGAGAAAAATTATAAGATTTATTCTTAACCTACAAAATCAAATGAATATACTCTCTAGCACTAGATAAAATATTAATTTATTATATACATTATATAAATACATATTCCCAATATCCCCCACTGTTTTGTTTAATTTACCCCAAAAATAGAAAATGAAACAGTTTTTTTCTCTCTACATTAAACACTAATTGCACTTCCTGAACCAAACGGCCTTAAATACATCCACATAAAACAGTTATGGACAAACAATCACATTGCACCTTGCCCTCAAATGTAACGTGCCTAATATTCTGCTGTCTTTCAGAATTCTATTTTTATGAATTGCTTTTTTTTTAATATACATAAAATCAGTTGCAAATCAGGACAGTATACATACATGACAATAAGTCTAGTCTACAGTATTACACCACTGAAAGAATAGCATGCAATGACTAAGTGTTTACAATACTGAGGATAAGAGAGTACTAAACTTTCATAAAGAGTAATTCAGGAAGATGAACCTATTCCCATTGTGAGGATTTTTAATGCTTTCAAGGATACAATTGTTCATTTGGGTTTAGCATAACTCAATGAGTTATAAAATGGAAAAGAAAGGGTAAGTGGGAAAAATAAAAAAGAGGGATAATGTGACCAGAAATGTGCACTCATGAGACTAGTATATTACTATAACAGTTCAATACACACTTGTCCCAATAGAGGAGTTAGTGTCACCATAATTCCAACAGAGCCTAAAATACTACATCCCAGTACACATATAACATTCATGCTGTTATCAATTTATTCCCTTCACCAGAATAAATTTCTGCTTTTTTAAGAGTTAGTGGTATGTGTGTTGCGAAGTCCTGTTATGCCCCGGAACCAGTTGCGAAGCTCTACAGAGGTGACGGTAAGGTAATTTGCCTCTTCGTCAACACTCTCACCAGCACCACCACTTCCTTCACTAAGCAAAGGCCGAGTATCATTAGCCTTACGTGGTTTACTGCCAGCCTTCTTTTTCTTTCGGTTGACAACTCCCTCTGCTTCGTCCATCATTTTAACAATCTGTTTAAAAGGAATCGTTACTTTACTTTACGGTTTCTTGTTACAGTTCAATTTATAGCAATGAAATCTTCATGAAGATTTATATTAATGCTCATATGCATAAATTGCTTATTTGATGTTCCTGCACCTCTGGCAATTTTTCCAAACTTACTTGTGCTTGATCTGATGCATCCATGGGTATAACGGAAATGTCTCGAACGGCTCGGAATTTACCACAGTTGTTGATGTGCTCATTCTCCAGACGGAAAAAGTTCCAGATAAATCTCCTGTCAACAAACAAGTTTATGAATCAGATTTTCATCAATGAATAGAATTTGCAGCGCATAGGTTCCACTTGAGCATGAAAAACATTTGTTTTTTTATGTTGCATAATAAAATCAAGAGTTCATGTAATTTTCATCTTATAATAAAAGGTATAACTATGACTATCAAGTTCTAAAAGAAGCACAAACTCTGAAAAGCTTTTGAAATGGCACCTAAGAGTCAACATTACCAATATCACATGTAAATAAACTGTGGCTAGTCCCTACCACACAGGTAAACAAAAAAAGGAGTGGTTTAGCAATGACTGTGTGAATTACTCAAAACCAGCCCAGCTATATCCCAGACAGAGCTCTAATTGGAAATCTAAGAAAATACAAGTTGTCTAATGATGAAATCTCTTCTTTCCCTATACTTTAAGGAATGACTGAAGAGTTAACTAATCAACAGTTAATAAAAAAAATAATAATAAATAAGTGTTCATTAAGAGTGAAGTTAATGTGGGTTACCCTGAAGGAACACTGAAAATCTTGTTTTGTTCATGAAAATACAAAAAAAGAACAATAAAAATGTTTTAAGGATATGTGGAACACAAACTAGAAGTATAAAAGAATAAACTTTTTATAGTCCATTAAAATGTTAATCAAAGTCAAGTTGACTTTTATCAAAATTCTTTACATGTTTCAATAGGGACCACCGAAGTTCTTGCTTCTTCTGTGTAAACTCACACCATATGTTCCACTTTGATGGAACTATCAAAATATCCTATAAATTTTCCTCAGCAATTCCTTGAAAATCATAACAAAGGCTAAAAGACCTATACCCTTTTGAATCATAGTAGTACATGTCTTACATACTTTCAACTATTGAAAAATAGGAGAGAAAGAAAGAAAAGAAAAGAAAGGAAAGAAAGAAAAAACATCCAGTCTTAGAACATTTACCTGAACACTTCAAGAGGTGCCAAAATAGAGACAATGATTTCACTGTTGGCAATTTTCAGCTCTGTTAAGGTCAGTGAAAATGTCCAGCTGAACCTCAAAATGAAGTCCTCTACGATCCCAAAGTAATAATAATACTGAAATTAAAAGAATCATGGTTAGCCTTATTTTTAACCACATTCTAAAATACATGCTAAAACTATGATCATTCAGATTGCAAGATGTATAACTTATTCTAATATATACATAGTCAATAAAAAGCACAAGCATTTCCTAACAATACATATTTCACAAATTTCCCATGAGGCTAAACCATTTTAGAACCTCATAGAAGTCAGCAAAATGTGAACTTACTGGCGATGAATAAACCAGTTCCTCACGGAGGAATTTGTACTCTCCAGCATTCTTGTCGAAAAGACCCCAATCCATCACCATGTCCCACCAGAAGACAAAACATGAACTGAACACCATTGAACCAACCAACATGTAGAAGAATGGGTTGTTAATGCTGTCCAGATACTGATCTGCAGGGATTATAAGGACATCATCAATTAACATGTCAGTATTCATATCAGTGACTCTCTCCTATTTGTTCTTATAGCAATACTGAAAATTTGTATATACAGAATACTTTAAATGTATTTTGCTTATTCTTAAAGTCAACTTCTCATATATAACTGTCTATTATACATATATATATATATATATATATATATATATATATATATATATATATATATATATATATACATATAAATATATCTCTATATGTAAGTGTGTGTGTGTGTGTGTGTGTGTGTGTGTGTGTGTGTGTGTGTGTGTGTGTGTGTGTGTGTGTGTGTGTGTGTGTGTGTGTGTGTGTGTGTGTGTGTGTGTGTGTGTGTGTGTGTGTGTGTGTGTGTGTGTGTGTGTGTGTGTGTGTGTGTGTGTGTGTGTGTATGTGTGTATGTGTGTATGTGTGTATGTGTGTATGTGTGTATGTGTGTATGTATATGTATATGTATATGTATATGTATATGTGTATGTGTATGTGTATGTAAATGTATATGTATATGTATATGTATGTGTGTATACACACACACACACACACACACACACACACACACACACACACACACACACACACACACACACACACACACACACACACACACACACACACACACACACACACAGATATATATAGCAAATAAATATATACAATAACTGTTAATTCCATTGTCTATGTCTAGAACAAGGAATTATAATACCAATACATATACAAACCTCTATATACATGTGTCAAGGATGTAAATGTTACTACAAAGAACGTTGTTGAATATTTGAAGGCATTGACTAGATGAGGGAACATTTCTCGAGTGTCGCGATAACGACGGAGACACTGGGCAAAACGCCACCATGCAGGCAGGCATGCCACAATGCTGCGCACCACGGTTGTCTTGTCTATACACACAGCATCATCTACAGCTGTAAGAGAAAATGAAGAAAATATAAATCTAACAGTGTTGAAGACATTCCAAAAATAAAATGAATTCTAAGGGGTTATATTTTTCTTTCTTGACACATATATTCACAGTTCTTAATTTCAAAACTCTTATATCCTCCTTTCAAAATTACATTTTTCACAATCTAGCTTGTAAAAATGAATATCATGAAGGAAGGGAAGAAGGATGGAAATATAACTTGTCAAGTTTACTTACGTTTACTTGTGTCAGTCCAATCAATTCCCTGCATGTAAAAACAGAGGCTATACTCGAAATCTTTAAGAACCTGAACAAGGGTATTTAGCTGATCTCCCAGCCAGAAATCAGCAAACTGCACAAAGAAAAATGGTGCACAAACAACACGTCCCTGTAAAATACAATGCCAGAATTACGATATGAACTTTGGCAGCATGTTAGCCTGAAAAAAGAATGCAATTTTAGAAACTTTGAATTTTGTAGTCATCCTATCAACTATTTTACAATCAGTAGATGAATAATACCAAGCAAGACAATCTCAAGGGAACAACTGAACAATATCTTGATTATGTCGTCAGTAATATCAAAAATTTATGTAGACAACAAATGTCAGAACCAAGCCTTACAAACATACCAGTTTCTTAAGAAGCCAAAAGCGTGCTTCATGATGGAAAGTGCGCGATGGGTTGAGAAGGAAGAGAACCATGAAACACAGTAGTGCTAATGGAACAGTGTATGGAGGGATGGACAGAGCATGGGCATATAGGAACCCAAGCACACTAAGAGCCCAGATCACACCTGAGGATAACAAGATCAATGGTTTAGTAAAAGTATATATAGAATATAATATGATGATTGCAAGAATAACACTGCTGTTTTGAAGGGGGACTCATACATAACACTTTATAATGAAAACATTCATATTAAACAAATATAACAATTATGGGTTTGATATTTTGAAATCTGCATAAAAATATTTCTACTTAAAAGTAAATATAAGTGCAGAGAAAAGTATACCTCATAAAAATAAAAAACATAGAAAATATACAACAAAGTAAATTTACCAAAAATTGCTGCAATCTCCATAAGGTGCTGTTCTGTTAAATGATTTCTTGGGTCGATTTCGAAAATGAGCACATGGTTGACACCTGAAGACCGCCATCCATAAATGTTAATACCAATAAGGAAGAGGAACAAGATGAACATTAATGGCGCTCTGAATAACCGCAGCACAATTTGGATGTTGTGGTTGTCCCAGTGGAAGATTCCTGCCAAGGGAAATGAAACAGTACATGGTAAATATTATTTCTTAAAAAATTAATCTAATATGTCAGTTATAAAAAATCAGTGTGGAGTTCACACTGTATGAATAAAATGAATTTGTAATCATGAAGGAAAAAAAAAAAAAAAAAAAAAAAATCACTCAATCAATTTCGAGATATCTACTTGCCATATCTACTGAGAGATGGATGGGATAGAAACCACCTTAAAAGTATACAGAACTATAAATCTCACCTGAAAGAATGACTGACACAACAAGTACAATGAAGGCTCCAAAGAAAAGCCCAACTTTAAATGTTGTCCATGGGCTCTGAGCTTCTCCTAATGGAGGGACTCGCAGTCTCTTCATTGCCTTGCCACGATCTCCCTGCTCCAGCTCTGATGTAAAAGTTCCTTCAACCTGGAAATAAAATGAATGAGAACACATTCTTACACTTTTTGTGCTTGGTGTGAAATGTCTGGGGTAATTATATTAAAGAATATTTCTTCTCAATCAAGAAAATAATCCCAACTAAATGTGAATGTTTTCTCATTATATATTCATTTATCAATCAATTTCCTTCATTCTCAAAATAATAAAAGCAACAGAACCTTAATACATTACCTCCTGAATTAGTTTATCGATATCTTTATTTGTATTGAATGTAGAGCAGTCAACATTGTCTTCCCTCCACTTGGCACCATTAGTTGTGGCCATAAG
>NC_091579.1:25052499-25054999 GCF_042767895.1 Penaeus vannamei
TTTTTATCGTCTGATGAAGCTTGTAGACTGAGTCGATACGTTGGGGGGGGGGGGGGGGAGTTTTATGGTTTCATCGTCGTGGTTGTGTTCTATGTCGGATTCCTGTGCGCATTGCTTTGTTTGTTTGTTTTTTTGTTATTGTTATTATTATTATTATTATTATTATTATTATTATTATTATTATTATTATTATTATTATTATTATTATTATTATTATTATTATTATCATTATTATTATTATCCTCATCATCATCATCCTCATCATCATCATCATCATCATCATCATCATCATCATCATCATCATCATCATCATCATCATCATCATCATCATCATCATCGTTATTATTATTATTATTATTATTATTATTATTATTATTATTATTATTATTATTATTATTATTATTACTATTATTATTATTATTATTATTATTATTATTATTATTATTATTATTATTATTTTGTATTTTGTTTCAGGAAAGACGATGTTAATTTAAATACATCATTTATTTACGTATCCGTCGTTCATATGTATCTAAAAAAAAAAAGGAATATTTTGATGCGTCATACAGAGAATCAGTAATAATCAACACGATGTTTTTTTGTTTTTTTTTCCTTCTTTCATCTCCTTTGTCTTAGAAGAATATTCGTTCTAATTATCACGTAGCAGGTCATTCACTATTCCAAGAAGAGGGAACCAGAAGGAAGAAGAGAAAAATTACCCGGGATTTTACCGAGCTTCTCTTTTTAGTTCGTTTTTAGTTATTATCGTGTTTTTTTTTCCCTTTCTTTCTTCACAAAGGACTTTGAACTGCTTGTCGGTCTAGTTTTCTTTGTCCTCTTCATAGTTGTCGATTTCTTTTTATTTAATTTTATTCAATTCTTTACTATTTTGTTGTTGTCAATTATATTGCTTTAGTTATCATCATTATTGTTATCATATCTCATTATTTCAATTATCATTATCCTCATCATCATCGTCATCTTTGCTA
Organism: Penaeus vannamei; assembly: GCF_042767895.1. Classification (NCBI taxonomy): domain Eukaryota; kingdom Metazoa; phylum Arthropoda; class Malacostraca; order Decapoda; family Penaeidae; genus Penaeus; species Penaeus vannamei. Next base: position 25,053,489 of record NC_091579.1, read on the forward strand.
TTATTATTATTATTATTAGTATTAGTATTATTATTATTATTGTTATCATTATTACTATTATTATTATTATTATTATAAATTATTATTATTATTATTATTATTATTATTATTATTATTATTATTATTATTATTATTATTATTATTATTATTATTATTATTATTATCATTATTAATATTATCATTACTATTATCATTTATTATTCTCACCATCATCGTGATTGTCATCATTATCATTATTATCATCAATATTAGTAACATTATCATTATCATCATCAATATTAGTAACATTATCATTATTATCATCAATATTAGTAACATTATCATTATCAATATCATCATAATTATAATCATCATTATCCCCATCAATATCGCATCATTGTGTAATCGTTTTTATTGTTATCACTAATAATAATTACAATTAAAATGATAATAATAACAATCATCATCATTATTGTTTTCACCATCATTACCACCAAATTGACTCCCATTACATCCCCATCGCTCAAACGAAACGAAACAAAATCATATTAACTATTATGAAAATTAATATAAAGCTATAAGGAAGAAGTGCAAAGTCATGCATACAGTTGAGTGGATCTCATGCACCCCTTCCTTCCATGGCATGTGCGGTTTATGTTTTTGTATTTCTTCTTTCTATCTGTGTTCATTAGTTTGTCTGCATTTACGTGTATGTGGGTACTTATCTTTCAGTTTCTCTGTCTGTCGTCTATTTGTCTGTCTGTCTGTCTGTCTGTCTGTCTGTCTGTCTGTCTGTCTGTCTGTCTGTCTGTCTGTCTGTCTCTCTCTCTCTCTCTCTCTCTCTCCCTCTATCTCTCTCTCTCTCTCTCTCTCTCTCTCTCTCTCTCTCTCTCTCTCTCTCTCTCTCTCTCTCTCTCTCTCTCTCTCTCTCTCTCTCTCTCTCTCTCTCTCTCTCTCTCTCTCCTTAGATCTCTATGAACTACATTGTATTATTAAATTGATGACTGTGCATGTGCTGATACTGTGTGCATGTATTCACTGATTTGTTTGTTTACGTATCTATTTACACACACACCTAACTAAACTATGGTTGTGTATTATGCACTTACGCACGTTATCCCTGTAAATTCACCTGGTCTATATAAATAATCTCTGAATTCAGCAAACATAGGTCAGCTTAGTTGCCATTGATCACTGATGGAGCACGATTGCTCTATCAACAAAGCGGTATTCTGTTGCTAATGGTCTTGTCAGGGTGTGGTCAATGACTGGTTAAAATGACGGGTTTGGGATAGTGGCTTCACTCCTTCGGTATTTATGAGTATTATGAGGTGTTATGAGTTAAATGATTATTATGTGGTGAATGAGTATTATGAGGTAAATGAGTATTATGAGGTATTGTATTATAGATATTGTGGTATTATTAGGTATTGCAAGGAAACATTTCTATACTGATAAATAATAATTACTATCGTGTATTCAAAATGGCAGACCTTCGAAAGAGAGGTATCCCATCTTTCAAAATCCATTCA
>NC_091579.1:25067499-25077499 GCF_042767895.1 Penaeus vannamei
CTTCCAAGTCTTATCATACAATGCAAGGTTACGTATATTACATCTACAGATATCATGGTTTTACTTATAAACGACTTCTTTTCCACAGACTGGTATATACCAATAAAAGTCCACGGAACAGTTAGTAGCATGGCACGCACACAAATACAATAGACCTATACTCAAATCAACATACAAGTATTTATGAATATATGTCAGTGTCTATTCTGTATCTGGTGTGTATATCCCTTGATTAACGAAGACGTTTCTAGAGCACAATGTATGGCAACAACTAAGCCTTAAAACCAGAATAGGAGTTTAGTTTTAAGGCTTTTACCAGCTTGTATCTGTGCGTGCGTGTTGGTGTGTGCGACAGTAGATAGAGACCACAGAAGGGAAGAAAGAAAACAGTTTTATAAACTACAATACATATATACGGTCATGTATGAGGATCTTGAATAGAAAAGATGACATATTCAGTTCTTATACAGTTATTACCTCCGATTTTATAACTACGTCCGTACCCCTGAACCATGACGAAACACCACCATGAAACCCGAACCAAACAGACACAAAATCTCTCTCTCTCTCACACACACACACACACACACACACACACACACACACACACACACACACACACACACACACACACACACACACACACACACACACACACACACACACACACACACACACACACACACACACACACACACACACACACACACACACACACACACACACACACACACACACACACACACACGCAACACGCCAAAAAGTCGCACCAGCAGACAACTAAACCGGGAAACACGAAGCAGAGAACATGCATTCGCCATTAAAGGTATTACTATGAAGAACAGGAGACGGAAGGAGGAGATGAAAGGTATTACTATGAAGAGCAGGAGACGAAGGAGGAGTGACGGCGGCTCACCACGCGTGCGATTAAGGAAGGTCGACTGGCCCGACCCTTGCGTGAACCTCGATTCTCTTACAATGGGAATTTCACGGTGAAGGGAAGGGTGTAGGGGGGAGGGGAGGGGGTTAGGGTACAGGGAGGAGAGGAGGGGGAGGAGAATTAGGGTCCAGGGAGGAGAGGAGAGGGGAGGGGGTTAGGATACAGGGAGGAGAGGAGAGGAGAGGGAAGGGTGTAGGGGGGAGGGGAGGGAAGGGGAGGGGGTTAGGGTACAGGGAGGAGAGGAGAGGGGAGGAGAATTAGGGTCCAGGGAGGAGAGGAGAGGGGAGGAGAATTAGGGTCCAGGGAGGAGAGGAGAGGGAAGGGGATTAGGGTACAGGGAGGAGAGGAGAGAGGAGGGGAATTAGGATATAAGGAGAAGAGAAGAGGGGGGGGGAGGAGGGAATAGGGCGGAGAAGGGAGGGGAAGAGGGGGAGGGGGTTAGAGGAGAGGAGAGGAGAGAAGAGAAGGGAATAGGGAGGAGAGGGCAGGAATTTTGGGTACAGCGAAGAGAGGAGAGGGAAGAAGAGGAGGGAATAGGGGGGAGTGGGGAGGGGGTTAGGGTACATGGAGGAGAGAGGAGGGGGTTAGGGTACAAGGAGGAGAGGGAAGGAGAGAGGAGAAGAGGAAGGAATAGGGAGGAGCGGGCAGGAATTTAGGGTACAGCGAAGAGCGAAGGGAGGGGAGAAGCAGAGGGAATAGGGAGGAAAAGGTAAGGGATTAGGGCATAGGGGGAGCAGGAGAGAAAAGAGGAGGGAAAAGGGAGGAGAGTGGAGGGGATTAGGGTACAAGGATGAGAGAAAAGGGGGTTAGGGTACAGGGAGAAGAGGAAAGGAGAGGGGAGAAGAGGAGGGAATATGGAAAACAGGGGAAAGGGATTAGGGTATAGGGTGGAGAGGAGAGACAAGAGGAGGGAAAAGGGAGGAGAAGGGAGGGGGGTAGGGTACAAGGAGGAGAGGGGAGGGGGGGGTTAGTGGCAGGGGGGGCGAGGGGTGGAGAAGGACGATGGTTTTCTCCTTCTAGTGGTAGTGGTACAGTGTCTTGTAGGAGGGTACGTTCTGACATGAGAAGTAGGCGTTTTTTTATAATTTCTGGTATCATGTTTTTAAGTTGGTTATTGTTCATTTAAGTATTAGGCAGTTGTGTGTGTGTTTTTTGGCTTAGTTTTTTTTTTATCTTTTATTATTTCTAGATATTACTATGCAAGTTATCATTATTTTCGAATGTTTTAGGCCGTTTTTCTAATAACTATTTTTTGTCATTCATTTTCTCCATTTGTTCAGCATCATCAAACCCACAATTACGCATAAAAATCGTAAGGGAAACAAACACTGTTAGAGTAAATATAAAAAAAACACTGTTAGAGTAAATATAAAAAACAAACACTGTTAGAGTAGATATAAAAAAACACTGTTAGAGTAAATATAAAAAAGAAAACAAACAATATTAGAGTAAATATAAAAGCTGAAGAAATAAGTCAAACAAACTGTTAGAGTAAGTATAAAACAAAGAAACACTGAAATGCTAATTCACTTCCAAAATATATCAGTTTGCGAGTTGTGTTCAATGACCCTTCGATCACGAGCGGCGAGTACAGTCACGACAAAAGTGTTCACGAAAGACACGAATTTCGACCACAAAAGCAGGTGTCTCTCCCTTTTTTCTTTATTACGTTCCCCACCCATTCCTTCTTATATACCAAAATTATTTTTACCTTAATTGTTTCCTCGTTTTTTCAAATATTCTCAAATGCCCCCATTACTCTATATATACCAAAATTATTTTTACCTTAATTGTTTCCCCGTTTTTCAAATATTCTCAAATAAAATGTCTTTCTCATGTCTGTTTCTCTTTTTTTTTTTATATTCTTATATACCAAAATTATTTTCATCTTAACTGTTATCCCCATTTTTCAAATATTCTTAAATACTAAATTATCTTTCTCTTGTCCTTTTCTCATTTTGAAAAAAAAATCTTAAATACCAAATTATTTTCATTTTATCCGTTTCCCAATTATTTTTATATCTTTAAATACCAAATTATCTTTATCTTACCTGTTTCCCCATTTTTTTAGCATTCATATATATTTTTTTATCCAAAAGAATCTTTATTAACTTACAGTCAGCTCCATTGTTATATTTTTTTTTGTACAGTGATAATAAAATATCTAAAGACAGAAAAGGAGAAGCTGACCTCTTTCGTGACCTTTTTCAGTGTGCCGTTAGTGGGCTGGGCAGCAGCAGGGTGGTCAGGGGGGGGGGGGAGGTGACCACGTCATCACCTACAACGTGTAAGGCAAACCCAAGTCACCTGATTGCACGCATACGCCCTAACCTTGAGAATTGAATATTGGTATATGAATATATATATACATATATATATATATATATATATATATATATATATATATATATATATATATATATGTGTGTGTGTGTGTGTGTGTGTGTGTGTGTGTGTGTGTGTGTGTGTGTGTGTGTGTGTGTGTGTGTATATATATATATATATATATATATATATATATATATATATATATATATATATATATATATATATATATATATATATACAAACTTAAAGTGAATGAAAAGGGCGATTTTTTATTTATCTTTTATTCCTTCTTTATGACAAGAGTATACATATTTCAGAAAAAGAGCTCCCCTGTGCTCTTCTCCCTAAAAAGTCAAAACAACACAACATTTAAGCCACAATACAGAACTAGCATCGCGTCCCGCTCACATAGTCCGGGAAGCGACAATTTTTTTTTTTTTTCTATTTTTTGAGAACGCTTACCAGAACAGCGAGAAACAGGATACGAACATCGTTTTCTGGTAATTTGACGTCCAAAGTACCTGTAGACCGTACACTGTTTAACCTCGTTAACCACAACGGTACGAAGACACGTTCTGTCTAACCTCATTACCTCCTAACGAACCGAAATGTTTACTGCGTTTCCTCATTAACCGAAAGTTACCTTATCGCTCCATACTCTCACGCCGCGTTCGGCTTGGACAATATCAAAAAAAAAGAAAAAAAGAAAGGAAAAGAAAAGAAAAAAGTCCATACTCTCAATCCGCGTTCGGCTTGGACAATAACAAAAAAAGAAAAAAAGAAAGGAAAAGAAAAGAAAAAAAGATCGAGACGTCGAAACCATGTTGTCTATGCAGCGAACACGTGACCTCAGGACGTGTAGAGTCGTTCAAGTGACAGGTTTGCGCGCGCGGAGGAAGCCAGTCTGGCAGTCGGCGGCGGGAGGGAATGACTGGCGCGTTGGAGTCTCGGCTATTTTTGTGGCCATTACGGGTGACTCTTTGACCTTTATGGAACTGGCTTGACCTATATGTTACTTCTTTTTATTCTTTTGTTATTCCAGGTGAATTTCTTGTCTTTAACCACGCGTTCGAAGGATAGAAGTGATTTTTTTTTTTAATCTCTTTGTGTCGTTATTCATTTCTCTATTCGAGTTTTTATTCTCCATTTTTTAACTTATACTCTTTCGCAGTTATTGATCAAAAGGAAACATATTTCCAGACGTATTTACTCATTCCCAATCGTACTTCTTGCATAGATATTGAATAAAAAGTGCAAACGATTTTTGATGAATGATTGAATGCCAAAACTTGGGTTCGAATTCGACTTTTAAAGGATCTTGAAGGTGAAAATGGGCGAGCTATAAACGCTATGAACCTTATCAGCTGTGGCGACTATTAGAATCCATGTTGTTGTGGAATTCACGACCCTTTAAAATATATTTCAAGAACGGTCTCGACTTATATCCTCTTATAGAAGAGAATCTGTCCTTCATTGTTTTCTGGGCGTAAGCACAGGAGTAATGGCGATAAAGATAATGTAAGGAAAAGAGAGAGAAGAGAAAGAGGGAAGGAGGAAGAGAAAGAGAGAGAGCGGCAGCGGCAAACAGACAAAATGATGTACGGACAGACAAACAGACAGAGCCATATATACAGACAGATAGGCAGAGAGACATACAAACAGACAGACACATAGACAGAGGTATTCTATTAATAGAAAGAAAGAAAAAATAACCTTGGCCGGGTGTTTTAAAACCCCAACGACGGGGAAAAAAATCTATTCCCAAATATAACCGTATCAATAATTGCTCTCCAGATCTAAAAATAGGAAAGGGGAAAAATTATACCGCCATATTATCACAGTATGACATCATCCCCGAAAATGACGTCACGTGATTGGCTCAACCATCACGAAACGTCGACGCATTTTTTTCCCGCTCAATTTCGGTCGCGACATGACGGAGACGACCTCTGCGTCCTCTCCTCCCTTTCCTTTTCTAAATTGTTTTTCTTTATTCTCTCTTCTCTTCTTTCCATTTTCTTCTTCCTCCTTTTCTTACTTCTTTCTTCTCTTCTTTCCATTTTCTTCTTCCTCCTTTTCTTTCTTCTTTTTTCTCTTCTTTCCATTTTCTTCTTCCTCCTTTTCTTTCTTTTCTTTTTTCCAATTTCCTTTTCCCCCTTTTTTTCTATTTACTCATTCCTTCTCCTTCTTATCTCTTTTTCCTCCTTTTCTTTCTATTTACTCCTTTCTCCTTCTCTGTTTTCCTCTTTCTTTGTCCTTTCTCGTCAGTCTTTCTTTTCCTCCTTAGTTGCAACCTCGTGAGGATGTACTAAGTTGGGCATTTAAGTTACTATCTTTAATATGATACTTTGATATAATGTTTGAATTTCTGGGTCCAATACATACATACATACACACACACACACACACACACACACACACACACACACACACACACACACACACACACACACACACACACACACACACACACACACACACACAGACACACAGACAACCACACACACACACACACACAGACAACCACACACACACACACACAGACACACAGACAACCACACACACACACACACACAGACACACAGACAACCACACACACACACACACACACACACACACACACACACACACACACACACACACACACACACACACACACACACACACACACACACACACACACACACACACACACACACACATATATATATATATATATATATATATATATATATATATATATATATATATATATAACACAACCACACACACACAAACAACCACACACACACACACACACACACACACACACACACAGAAAGGGAAATAAGTAGGAAAAGAAAGAATAGAATAATATACAGAAATAGACTGGTACACAGAAAAGAAAGATATAGAGAAAATAGATATAGACAGATACAAGATACCAGATGCCGTGGATAGAGACACTTGCACGTTTTTTTACATAAATAAAAACAGACATGTAATTTTCCAACCAATTTACCATATGCACCACTTTTATTCATTCAGGCAATAACAAAAGGTCATTATTGTTATTTCTATTATTATTATCATTGTTATTTTTATCGTTATTATCATTATGATAATTATTATCATCTTATTATTATCATCATTGTTATGATTATGAATATTTTTTTTTATTGTCACTACGATTCGTAATATCATTATAGTTATCACTGTCATTATCATCATTATTATTATCATTACTATCATTATTATTGTATTTATTATTGTCATATTTATTATCAATGCTGCTATTATTATCAATGTAATTGATTCTGTTATCATCATTGTTATTATTATTACAATTATTATTATTATTATTATTATTATCATCATTACTATCATTATCATTGTATTTACTATTGTCATTGTTATTATTATTACTACTATTATCATCATTATCATTATTTCTATTATTATTACTATTATCACTAAAATTATCAACATCTTTACCATCATTATAATAACTATCATTAATACAATTATCATGTTTCACTTTACGTTCTTTGTTCCTTCGTCTCCTCTTACATCCTTCGTTTACCTTTGTTTATTATCGTCTGCCTTCTCTCCACTTTTCTTCACGTCTTTCTTGAATTCTTTATCCGACTTCTCTTCTATTGCTTATTCCACTGTTATCGCCTATTTTTCCCTCCCTTTCTTCGAGTTTTTTTCCTCCCTCTTTCCTTCTTATTCTTTTATTTTCCGTGTCCTTCTTTATTGCCTTCTTTCACTCTCCTTCTTTTTGTTTTCTTTTGCTCCTCTCCCCTCCTCCCTTTCTGCTTTCTATTTTCTTCCTCTTTATTTGACTTCTTTTCCTTTGCCTCCCTTCTCATTCTCTCTCTTCTTTCCCCCTTTCGTCCATCTGTTAACTTTTTTTTGTGCTTCATTCACAATTATCGCATCTCTTCTGCTCTTTCTCTCCTTCTCTCCTCCCCCTCTCTGCATTTTTAATTTCACTTCTCTTCTTATGCTTCATTCACAATTATCGCCTCTCTTTTGCCTCTTTCTCTTCTTCCCCCCTCTCTACATTCTTTATTTCACTTCTCTTCCTCTGCTCCATCCACCGTTATCGCATCCCTTCTACTTCCTCCTTCTCCTCTGTTCCAGCCACTGTTATCGCCTCCTTTCCGCCTCCTTCTCTTCTGCTCACCCTTATCACCTACATTTCTGTCTATTGCTCGGTTATCGCCTCCCTTCTACCTCCTTCTTATCTCACTTCTCTTCCTCTGTTCCATCCGCCATTATCACCTCCCTTTTGCCTCCTGCTTCGTTATCGCCTCCCTTCTGCCTCCTCCTTTATCGCCTCCACTTCTGCCCTCCTGCTCTGTTATCAACTCCCTTCTACCTCCTTTATCCTCTACTCCACCCACCGTTATCACCTCCTGCTTCTCCTCTGCTTCATCCACCGTTATCGCCTCCCTTCTACCTCCTCCTTTTCCTCTGCTCCATCCACCGTTATCACCTCCCTTGTGCCTCTTCCTTTTCCTCTACTCCATCCACCGTTATCACCTCCTTTCTGCCTCCTTCTCTGTTATTAACTCCCTTCTACCTCCTCCTTTTCCTCTGTTCCAGCCACCGTTATCGCCTCCCTTCTGCCTCCTGCTTTGTTATCAACTACCTTCTACCTCCTCCTTTTCCTCCACCCACCGCTATCGCCTCCATTCTACCTCCTCCTTCTCCTCTGCTCCATCCACCGTTATCACCTCCCTTCCTCCTCCCCCTTCTCCTCTCCCCCACCCCCCGTTATCACCTCCTGCTTCTCCTCTGCTTCATCCACCGTTATCACCTCCCTTCTACCTCCTCCTTTATCCTCTGCTCCACCCACCGTTATCACCATCTGCTTCTCCTCTGCTCCATCCACCGTTATCACCTCCTACTTCTCCTCTGCTTCACCCATCGTTATCACCTCCTCCTTCTCCTCTGCTTCATCCACCGTTATCACCTCCTGCTTCTCCTCTGCTCCATCCACCGTTATCGCCTCCCTTCTACCTCCTCCTTCTCCTCGCGTCTTCCGTCCCTTCCCCGCGCCCCGCCCGACCGCCGCGGGGACCTTCGCCGAGTCCCCGGTTAAATACCAAGGCCGGGCCAGCGCTGAGTCCTCGCCTCCTGCATCACGCCCGCCTCCGTCCGTGTGTTCGTCTGAGTCTGCTTGTTCTGCGTCTGTCTGTTTGGTTGTCCTTTAAGTGCGTTTGTCTGTCTTTTTTTGGGTTTTTGTTCTTTTGTTTTTTTGCTTTTTTTCTTTGTTATCTGTGTGATTTTGGTGTTGTTTCATTCGTTCAGTTTTTTTTTCTGTTTCTTCTTTCTTATTTCCTTTCTTCTTTGTTATCTGTGTGGTTTTTGTGTGTTGTTTCATTCGTTCAGTTTTTATTATTATCATCATTATTATTATTCTCTCTTACTTCTTGGTTATCTGTGATTTTTATGCGATCTTTCATTCGTTCTGTTCTTTTTTCTTTCTGGGTTCTTTTTTGGAATTCTTTCTTTCTTCTTTGTTATCTGTATGATGTTGTGTGTGTGCGTGTGCGTGTGTGTGTGTGTGTGTGTGTGTGTGTGTGTGTGTGTGTGTGTGTGTGTGTGTGTGTGTGTGTGTGTGTGTGTGTGTGTGTGTGTGTGTGTGTGTGTGTGTGTGTGTATGTGTGTTCTTTCATTCCTTCTTTCTTCTTTGTTATCTGTACAATGTCTTGTGTATCCTTTCATTCCTCCTTTTTTTCTGTTTTCTTTGTCATCTGAGTTAATTTTTTTTTCGTTAATTGCTCGGGTGGGATTGCTATTGACGCCGTGAGCATTTTTTTTCTTTCTGTCTTGCGGCTATTTTTTCCCCTATTTTCTTCTTTTTTTCCCCTGAAGTATATACCTTCCGGAATGTATTCTCTTGAAAATCCTTCTTCTCCTTGTGTGTCGTTTTCTTCCTATTTTGCTTTGTCCAATTACTTATTCTCTTATTCTAACCTTGCAAAGTACTGATTTAATTCTTATGGAGTGTCGATGTATTTAGCTGGAACTATCAAAGTAATCTAAATTTTTATACTATATTAATAACTTTACAGAGACTTTATGTTGAGAAATAGAATGGAATCAATAGAAGTATTTCTGTAAAAAAATACTATCTTGCTCACTTCATTACTGCTTGTCGGTTTGTCCACACTTCTATGTTCTTCTCTCTTATTCCCATCTTTCCTCTCCCTCTCTCTCTCTCTCTCCTTCACCCTCTCTCCCCCTTCTCCCTCTCTACCCCCCTTCTCCCTCTCTCCCCCCTTCTCCCTCTCTACCCCCTTCTCCCTCTCTCGCCCCTTCTCCCTCTATACCCCCCTTCTCCCTCTCTCGCCCCTTCTCCCTCTCTACCCCCCTTCTCCCTCTCCCTCACTCTCCCCCCTTCTCCCTCTACCTTCCTCTCCCCCCTTCTCCCTCTACCTTCCTCTCCCCCCTTCTCCCTCCCCCACCCCCTTCTCCCTCCCCCACCCCCTCTCTGCCCGCCTGCTTGTCTGCGTGCCTGCTTTACCATGACCATTACCTGCTTTATCACGCCCGCATTCCAGCTCTGATTCCGCCCACTCTCCCTGAAGCTACAGCCTCCCTGATGCAACAGATGACCTAGCTCTCCATTAACATTCCGCTCACCGACTCTCCGCTACTATCGACCACACCCATATAACGTCCGTTCCCCTATTAAGAAGCCTGAACGAGGTTAATGAAAGAGGAAGAGAGAGAGAG
>NC_091579.1:25082499-25084999 GCF_042767895.1 Penaeus vannamei
TCTTTCACTATTTCGAATCACAATTTTGAATCACAATTTCGAAACCATTTCGAATCACCATTTCGAATCACTAACTTATCGAGCCTACAGGATTACCAGAGCTCTTAAATTTCCCGGGGCATGATAAGAGAATAACCCCTTTGAGAGTTGATGACAAAGCCAGAGACCCACGTCGAAGGGGCAAAATCACACACTAACACACATACTTTTAAAGGTCAAGCCCATAACGTCTGCCATAGCTTGTAGGGTTGTGGGGAGTTTCGCCCTAAAAGACGAGAGCGAATTTGGAATGAGAAAGCACTTTTTTTTGCTCACTCTCTCTCTCTCTTCTGTTAAAGTAGTTCCTTTTGGCAAAATATCCGATGTCCGACGGGTGATTTAGTACTTAGTAGTGGACGTGGATTGCGGATGGTGTGGGTGGATGACATTGTTTCCGAGTGGATAAATATATTTTAATCTACAAGGAGATTAGTTCATTGAATGGTTAAAGATTGATTTTATATCTTCACGTTTACTAGAATTAAAGTGATAAATGTTTCAGTATCTTAAGTGCATATATATGGAAATCTTATTAATGGTATAGCTATCAAAGTCAATCAAAATAGCCACGAACGCTGACGGGACTGGCGAGCAAACTTCTTCAAGAGTGATTTACATACTTCAAATCGCCTAAGACAATACGAAACTCCTTGGAGACAAAGGGCGGGAAGATGAAAGACGGAATATTGCAGTTTTAGCTGAGAATTGCAAGGGAAAATAGACCTGGCAGTGTGACAGAGTGAGGCCTGAGACGAACGATTCTTTGGCAATGTTGCAAAGCCATCAGCTGATCAATTATGTCGGCTTGCTTTTGGCGACGGGCGAGGTAAACAAAGCGTAACCGAGAAGGAAAGAAAGAAAGAAGCAAAGATAAAAAGGTCATTGACATTTGTAGCTTTCACGGACCTTAAGGCGAAAAAAAACAGACATTTCGTAACCCAGACCTCTCTGACATTTCTCAAAAGAGGCTTTTTACCTCTCTTAAAACCCCCTCTGTTGCGTGACGACCTTGTACACACGGCGGTTAAATGCATTCAGTGGCGTTGCATGACTGAAAAAAGCGCAATGTTGCTCTTTGTTCCACGTGCTTTCAGTTCTTGTTTACATTGGCTGCCGGGTGCTTGCCTCTTGGAACTAATTGTCAACAGGGAAACCTTGTAGTTCGTTCACTCTCGGTCAGGCTTCTACCTAAACGAATACGAGTAATAAATCTTTGTTTCTCGATATTGGTTCGTGATATTTAGTATAAATGAGAAAGAGTTGATGGGAGAAGATTTTTAATATGGAACGTCGATCATTCGGATAATCAACATACGCTAACAGAATTGACCGAGAGAGTGAGAGAGAGAGAGAGAGAGAGAGAGAGAGAGAGAGAGAGAGAGAGAGAGAGAGAGAGAGAGAGAGAGAGAGAGAGAGAGAAATAGAGAGCGAGGAAGGAGAAAGGGAGAAAGGGAGAAAGGGAGAGAGAGAGAGAGAGAGAGAGAGAGAGAGAGAGAGAGAGAGAGAGAGAGAGAGAGAGAGAGAGAGGGAGGGAGGGAGGGAGAGACAGAGAGACAGACAGACAGATAGAGACTTCGAAATGAAGGTAATGAGAAAGAGAAAAATGTGTATATGAAATAATAAATACCCAATGAAGCTTCTCGCTTCCATCTTTTGGCATCCCCATCGAAAAATATCCGACGCCCCTCATGTCATATCATGTCACGCTTCTCACCTGTTGGTAAATAGACCAGGATATGGAAGGACGTGGTTAAACTTCGACTTATCGAATGCAAGTAGTAACTCCTTGTTCCTCGCTACTGGTATATGATATTCAATAAAAATCGAAAGAGAGAGAGAGAGCGAGAGAGAGAGAGAGAGAGAGAGAGAGAGAGAGAGAGAGAGAGAGAGAGAGAGAGAGAGAGAGAGAGAGAGAGACAGAGACAGAGAGAGAGAGAGACAGAGACAGAGAGAGGGAGGGAGAGAGAGAGAGGGAGGGAGAGAGAGGGAGAGAGAGAGGGGGATAGAGAGAGAGAGAGAGAGAGAGAGAGAGAGAGAGAGAGAGAGAGAGAGTGAGAGAGAGAGAGAGAGAGAGAGAGAGAGAGAGAGACAGAGAGAGGGAGGGAGAGAGAGAGGAGGGAGAGAGAGAGGGAGAGAGAAAGGCGGGGATGAGAGAGAGAGAGAGAGAGAGAGAGAGAGAGAGAGAGAGAGAGAGAGAGAGAGAGAGAGAGAGAGACAGAGAGAGAGAGAGAGAGACAAACCCAGAGAGTGAGACTTCGAAACGTAGGGAATGAGAAAGCTATATATATGTATACATGAAATGAAAAATACTTTATGAAACTCCCCTTCTCACCCCATCTTTTGGCGTCCCCGTCTATAAATATCCGACCCCCCCCCCCATGTGCCATATCCTGTCACTCTTCTCACCTGTTGGTAAGAAGACCAGGATAGGGTGAGGGAGGAGGATAGGGAGATGGTGGGC
>NC_091579.1:25129999-25154999 GCF_042767895.1 Penaeus vannamei
AATAGGTTTTAAGGATGCGGGGATTCATTGATGAACTCAACTAAATATTGCCTGGAACCTATCATCCTTTGCACCTACTTAACCAGTTTATGCCCTAACCTCTGCAATTTTAATTTAACATTTCTGGTTACACAACAAGGAGTCAATTACTAAATCCAATCTGATACCACCTATTTACCCTACTCCTTGAATTTGCAAGAAAAGAAGTTTTATCAAAATTGCTAATAATAGTATAAAAACACCATAAACTACAAGAGTTCTATATGATAATGGACGGCTTGTCAAAAGTTGGCAGTATTTTTTCAAAGATTTTTTTTTTCTTTAATAAATGAGACACATGCATTCTCCAGCCACACCCATGATATCATCTCCACACTCTCACTCCCCTTGTAAGTCCATGTCTCCCTCAGCCAATTGCACATTTGTACTTTACTGCCTCTATCTTCTTGTGGATGAAATATAGTGGCAGTGAAGTAGTAATTTGGTGCTGTGTGGCATAATTAATCTCGCCAAACCCATAATATTTTCGTCTTTCCACACTTCCTCCACAGACCATACAATTACAATGATTTCTTTACTATTCGATGATCTAGTTGCTTAGGACTGTGCTCTTCAAAGGCCTAAAAACAATATTAATTTATCTTGCTGAATCTTGAAAATTCATGTTCTTTTTGTGGCTGGGAGGACAAATAAGCTGGATGGTTCCAAGGGATTATTAAGATGATGATGATGATGAAAATAAAGATAAAATGAAGATGATATTGATAATAATGATGGTGGTGATGATAAACAAAATTCTTGATGATAAAAGTAGCATAAAAAATCCAAAAAAATCATGGAAAAAGGGGTAACCAGGTGAGGCACAATAGGCCTATGAATTGATTTTTTAGGGGACTAGGTACTTGTTAATCCATCTATATGTAAACAAAGCTGACAAACCAAAACTAAGGTGGAGAGTCCATGTGTCCAATGCCAAAGGGTGAAAGTAATTCTTCAGTTATTGATACAACCCCTTACAAAACAATAATTTACCATACCATCATCTGTGACTGATGAGAACCTGATGTGAAATTACCTTTTCAAACTTATGAAGAAAAAAATTCTAAATCTACCATATATTAATATTCTTTTCAATACAACTTCCTATCTAAAACTCATTGTTTCCTGGAGAAAAAATTACAGTTAGGTAAGATGTGCAGTATCCCCTCTTAGAAAGTGCCAAGTTTTAATAAAATGTGTCAAAGAAATGTTCCTTACCCTTGGTAGCTATTTGAAAGGTGAACAAAAACAGCTATTCACTGGGCATTACAACATCTACAGTTTAAAGATGATTGTAACTATACTGTAACTTTGTGGCTATTCAACACACACTATGCAACACTCTTTGTCTAGTTTCTGATCCATACCATTACAACCTTAACCTCATCTCCCCTGCAAAAAATCTTACATTTCATATTTTCTTTGTTCTCTTTCTCTCTATCAATACGTATATATTATCTATCCACCATAAACATTCATATTCTCTTACCAATATTATTGATTTTGTGCATGATGGAATTTGGGACCTTGTGTTTCAGCTTTTTTGAACATTCACTCAGCAATTTGTACTTGGTAGCTGCATCTCCAAAAGTGGTCTTCGGTTCTGTGCTATTCAAGGTCTTCTCGCACAATTGAAGGACTTGAGTCTCTACGTCCTTCGGAGGGTTATATGATTTCTGGCTGCGGAGATACCTGTTGGAATAATAAAAAAAGATCAAATAATAATAATCAAATAAAAAAATAATTGTGGGGGATAGAAAAAATTAGAAAATTACCAAAATACATAAGTGCCTTGCTATGACAAAGAATAGCATGTACAGCAACTAAAAAGAAATGCTGCTTTGATAAGATACTTTCTTGCTTCTGTACTACCCTGGATATCTAAATATGGAACTAAATTTCAACATCAATTTCATAGCCTAATACTTCTACATCTTTTACATATACATTTGTAGTTATATATTTACAGCAAAGTTTCTTGGAACCGTTATGAGAATGTGAACCTCAAAGTACTCAGGAAACTGCTCTCTGTAGAGGATATCCCTGCAGCTCCCTGGGTTAGGATATGAATTTGTTTGTTTTTCTGAACACATGATAGTCACAAAACTTAACTCTTTTTAGATATCTTTTACCCATCCACTTATTCACCTACTCTTGCATTCATTCATTCATTCACACACACACATATACATGCACACATTAATATATATATATTGTAACATAATAATTCATTTTTTAAATCTTGATTGGCCAAGAGGAATAAACCTTCTTTATCGAGTTACACATAGCTTTTCAACAGCCAACATTTTGTGAATCCTAGAAAAGTACTCATGGGGTAGACAAAATACTTATAATGTTCACATAATATCCATAATCATTTGCAGCCTCGTTTTTCATGGACTTTCACAGGAAAGTCTCTTTGCACTGAAGTTCCTCTAATGTTACTTTATAGCCTAAATGTCCCAAGCATTCATTGAGGACTGATGATATAAATTAGTGTCTATTACCAAAGCAGGTACTCTTATTCTTCATAAGTTGTGTTGAATGCAAAGTAGTATCTTACCCTAGGATAAGATTTTTTTTTTTAAGAAATGCAAAATAGTAGTGCACCTTCTATTCAAATCATAAAAAAGTGAAAATACGCAATACCTGGTTATGGATAATGAAATATGGAGTTGAAATGCAGAGCAAAGATTTACGTTTTTCTCGGCAACAATTACAGAAACTAAAAGAATAAAATAATCTCATTTAGCATGTACTCCCCTATAGCAACACAAAAATAGGTTTCTGGTAAATGTTACTTGAAGAGATTCTGATCTTATCTGCCATTATATACAATAATATTCACAAGTTCTGTACCTGAAACTTATTATTTTTCTTTACTGTATGCAAATCTACATGTTACTTTGTCAAAACCTTACTTTGTATATTATTTTTGTTTTACAGCTACTGATGGTGCAAAAAGAGTTAATCAGGGATCTGCCTCTTCAGACAAATTGACAATCTTAATAGTATCAATTCTTTTTGCATTTTTTTATTTTCCATATCAGAAAAAAAATGGTTAGCATATTTCATGTATATTGTATGAAGGCTTATACCCCTAATGGCTTGATTAAACCTGGTTATGCATGTATCCTGTCAATCCATTATTGGTGGGAATATCTTTTTCTTTATATATATATATATATATATATATATATATATATATATATATATATAATTTTTTTTTTTACTAATAGTGTTACAAACTTATAGTAAGGCTAATGGTGTTGAAACACAAAATCCTATGAAAGAAAAGAAAAGAAAAGAAAAAAAGAAAAAAAAACTGAACAATCATACTTAGTACTACTAAGAAACTTTGTATATCAAACTGACCTTCTATGAAAAGTTATTACCTGATAAACTAATAAAAAAGAGAATTTCCTTGATTATTATAGTTCTTTATCTCTTACCCTCGGGCAGCCAAGGATGCAGCATCAAAGTCAAGCCTGCGGTCCTTCAGTTCATGAACATCCTCCTCAGCAACAACAGGAGAGCGAGAGCAGTGCCGTACATCCTTATGAATACATCAAGTCATCAGTAAATAGGCATAACACTCACATACATTAAATAATCTTTCCCACTGGTCAATGGCACAAGTCAAAATTATCAGAAGACTTATCCAGTTCAACTGACATAAATAATAATGATGTTGATGATGATCAATAATAATAACAACAATAATAGCCCGTCCCATATTCATCTCTTGTGACAAACATATGTAACTATCATATCTAAGTCAATGCATAATGCACTGATTACACCAATAACTAAAACAAGAATTACAGATATGTAATATGTAAAGTACTTGAATTTCTGCATCTGTCACATTATCCTGATTATCACAGGAATCATAATATGAAATAATCTTACAAAATTAATTTAGAAAAGTAAAATAATAACAATAACAATAATAATAATAATAATAATAATAATAATAATAATAATAATAATAATAATAATAATAATAATAATAATAATAATAATAATAATAATAATAATGATAATAATAATAATGATAATAATGATAATAATAATAGTAATAATAACAATAGAAACTATGTTATATAAATCTCTATAGCATAAATGCAATTTACACTATCGGTCACAGGGTTACAGTAACTGCAAAGCATCAATATATTAACCCAATGTCAACGGGAAAATGGTGCGTTCCCTTTGACAATGCTTGGTTCAATGTTTCTGCATACTGATGGCTCTGCCAATGCTTAGCCACAAAGGAATTAATTAGTAGATCTTGCGACCTCACATTTCCTTGAAAAAACAGGAAAACTTTTTTTTTTTAATAATGCTATCAATATTGACACTGTTATTTTTGTTATAAACATTATAATTATTATAATAATATTAGTGATAATATTAGAAAATATTGTTGAAAATAAAGGAAAAGGGTAAACAGGTGAGACAGGTAGTTTGCGTAATTGGCTCACTGTTAACTTAGTACTTGGGGAGCCATCTATATGTAAGAACAATTACTAAATTCAACACACACAATGCGCAATGGCATGGATGTAAATGCCATGGCCGGCAGATTGGGGTTAATGAATTCCATGACCATTTTCTTTCATGACACAGTTGAGACAGTCTGAAAACAGAAGAGTCATTTATTTCATAATATATCGATAGATGTACCAAGCAGTGCTCACTCTCCCTGGAGCTTGGACAAATTCCTTATTTGACACCAAGTAATTTGACAAACCATAGACACAATGGTCAAGACCACACTAACTCATATTTCTACATTTCTTACTTGTCAATTGTGCCTATGTTTATAACTTAATAAATCTTGACAATTCGCCTATGGAAGTAACACAGGTATCTGTGTTACTGGTGGTCTGGCAAAGCAACAAGACATACATTCTGGAATGATAGTTTCAGACCTTTTGCGTAATTTCTCCTCATATAAGAAACCACTCTTGGCTTTATTTTACTATAATTCATTTCATGAAAGCTTCTTGGCCTTTCTTAGATTGTTAGGGAAGATTGCTGGCTTCCCATCAAAGATGCAAACAGTCGCCAATATATTTGGACAGAACACTGCCAATATAATTATGTGTTAAGTGTCACTTTATGAGTCACTGAATTCCTGGTAAGTGTTCACAACACACTGGTAGTAGGAAAGGTATGAATGAGACTGGATATCTTCACAATACAAGAGATGTATTTGACCGGTTTCGATTACGTCTTCATCAGAAATAAATGTATTTCTGATGAAGACATAATCGAAACCGGTCAAATACATCTCTTGTATTGTGAAGATATCCAGTCTCATTCATACCTTTTCTACATTTGTCAACATGGATACGTTTCACACTGGTAGTAACGTTTAACCCATTCATGATGGTTGATGTCAAACCCCATCATGGCAGAAATTCTACTAATGCCTAGAGATGCCTTATCACATCATGAGCCTAGGTCTAAGTAGCTGGGATGATGCCTTGAGAGCAAGGCCATGAAGCAAACCATAGCCCAGAGTCAAAGCAGCATACCCTAATAAACCTCAGCCTTACCAAACTTTATTCAAAATCTTACCTGTTCTGGGTTAAAACAAGCTCATTTCTCATAATTCTAATTTTAAAAATCTACTTGAAACTTGCCGTTATCTGTTGCGAAAGGCCTACAACTTAAAGTCCAACTTGACAATGATATAGTATCAAGTGACTGCTGAGAATTACATGCTTCACTCTCTGACAAAGGCCGACAAATCTCTATCTTGAATACAATATCAAAATAGCGCTTGGTCTGGTTCTTTGTCTCATGATACAATGGATATACAAACTCCACCTTACTAGACTACAACTGTTGGGAGGTTACTGGTCTCTACCAACGTGCCAACAGCTATCAATATACCATTTGCTTTGTCTATCAAAAACCTATCATTTTCACTCTATAACACGTTATAGAAAAAAAAATCATCAATTAATGGCATCCATAAACTGTAAACATATTTCTGAAAATATGATTATAATGTTTTTACTAGAGGTACCTGGTCTAAAAGCATGCATATTTCCACCCTGCATCATCAAGAATTTTGCAACTAGGCACAAATAAAACAAAGTAATTCTGTACAAAAGCAACATGTCTTTAATACTATTGATTTTTTTATTGATGGATTGAATTTGACATCAAGTGCCTAGATATAATAATCTTATAATTTGAACACTAACAAATGTGAGCTGAGCATGAAATATTCTTCAGAAATTATAGGGTCAGACTACTAACTCAAAAATATTAATCTACGTATGCTTCCTAGGACCTAAAACCCTACTTATTGAAAGGTTATGCAAATGTTCTATAAGAGCCAAGCAAGCCTCATACATTCTGGCAAATCTGAGCGTAGACAAGTTCCTTTTTTGAGGTAAATTGCTGGGAAGATGTACCACTCATCTTTTGGAAGGGGAAAATCATTTTAAACCATCCACTTGTGAACCGTGTATGTGTCTAAACCTTTGTGATTCCTTTTGACTCTCATAACAATTCATCCAAAGAGTCGCAACCTGTAGGCCACCCTAATGAGGGCCACTCAACAGCTCATTTACCAATCGGCTGGAAGTAGATATAAAGACAAGAGACATCGAATCAGCATATTGATATTTACCTTTTTATAAAATATTTTTTCTGTATCACATTCTAATGCTGTAATTTCAATACTCTGGAGAATAAGCTTTGTTTACACCCCACCAACTAGTGCATGTGCACAGCTTAAGACGATACAACTACACTTTGGAACAAAAAATAAATCAAAAATTAACAAATATTCTTTGGTACATATACATACTTTGTATTAAATAAATACACGCACAATAAAATGAAAAACTACCACAATGGAAGCAGAATTAAAATTGGCATTTTGACCTCGTCAAGATTTCCTCTTTGGATTCAATAAAACCAAAACAGATTCACCCCCTATCAATTTCACTTCGTATGATGAGACTATTTTGATGAGTCTGAAAAGTTACAGTATTATTCAATTTCAATTTTGGCTTTGCTTTAGTCTGGTTATAAATGTCTTGCCAATGGTTAAAGAAATGAAAAAGAAAAACAATGAAACTTGCACATCCCTATAAAGAGTAATATCCTATGATTTATATGTGGTTGTCATATCAACACGCTTATAAATGTAACATTTCAAATGCAAAGACGGTACAGTCATGCATAAAAGTAAAAATACATAGGCTTTTGTGGTATGATTTGTTCTTGATATTTAGTCTTGTATGCTGCCGATTATATAACCGTGAAAAAACCGCTGAGTTGCTTCTTGCACAGATCAAAGCCTAGTAATACACACTGAATGAAAGCTATGATAAAAGGCAATGTTCCAGATGATAATTTTATAAAATTGTTCCATAAACAATCAAAGGGTATGAAGTATCTTTCAAATTCAGACTGCCATATACAATATCGGAATTCTAATGTTACAGCTCGTATCATCAATAATTCTAAGTAATCTCAAATAGATATAATTACCTGGAAAATTGGTAACGGTCTATAGTTTAAGATATTTTTCAGATTTTGCGACGATTGGAGCAGACGAAGCTTTGTTATGGAGGCGGCCATGATGGATAAGTCACGTGACCTGCATTGACCAATCAGAGCATTGGATTGTTTGAGTGTCTAGAGTGTATTCGAGTTTTCTAGAATCTGGATAGGTTAGTAAGTCCGACCTTTAACTTTTAGTTTAATAGACAGCTAATTTCGCTCCTTTAAAGTTACATGTACTGCTCGATAGATTCAACGTGTCATTCTAGCTTTTCGGAGTATAATTGTTCTTCTCCGGCTACGGGAATTCCGCGCTGCGCAAAATCACCGATCCGAGAATCGTGAAAATCTGAATACTTTCTAAGCGAACCCGGCCAGCCAATCAACGGCTGAGTCTCACACCGCTGGGGCTCGAACTCTTCCGCCAAACACCCATACTCTTTACAAAATATTTCCACTCGCACACACAACCAGTACTTCACCAAGTTGTATCAATTATTATAATTCCTAGATTTGATGTTTCAATCTAAAAAATACCAAGGACACAGAATTTCGTCTCCCATGACTCATCTCTCGAATGGGGCTAAAAGACGGCTTTTGACAGCGGAGGTCGGAGCATTGTTGGAACGCCTCTCGTTTCCCCTCCGCCATTACAGTGAGATCCATGGAGTGATTGTGGTTATCGGGTGATTTTCAGTGATTAATCCATAGTGTGTGGGTTGAGACCAATCCAAGTGTCGTGTCAAAAATGGATATATGATGTCTACGCACTCTCAGACGAACGGGGCAAGCTTAGAAGATTGCCACACCAATTTCTTCGCCCTGGTAAGTACATGAGTTTTGAATGAAAGTGACCGACTGTTGTTGTGATATTTACCTTCTCGTTTTCTCCCCTTTCCTCTTTGATCTACTCTATCTATCTCCTCCTGGCTGCGTTAGTTTTCTCTGTAACCAGCTAGAGGATCGAGAAGAGCTAAAAATCGCTGTTATGGCCCGAAATTCCTCGCCAAAACAGGCCGAAAAATGTACATTCAGCCGAGCTTAAAGAGAAGAATCGCAGCGGGATTTTGCTTTGCCCTACATTACTCCTAAATCATTATTCCCCGGTTTTAGCCGGACAGGAGGCGTTTCTTCCCCTTCCTTCCCTCTGTCTCTGTGTGCATGTACGCGAAATGGCTTGCAAACGGGGGAATCCAGTGCCTTCGGCCCAAAATGCTGCGGGTGTTCATCATTGGACTTGTCACGTCGCTAAGGTCGAGAATGCCGTGCGCTGCCGAAGGAATAGGTGGGGGTCGTGGGGGGCGGGAGGGAGGGAGGGGAAGAGGGCCTGGGAGGGGGTCGTAGGTGAAATCTAGCCATGGATTTTTCGCTGTCTTTTTTGACAGTTTTCCTTCGCATTTCTTATGACTTTCTTTTTTTTCTCGCTCTCGTTCGCTCGTGTCTCCGGGTACAGTTGTCTTTCGAGGTGTGTCTTGACGAAGGGCGGGCTAACGAAATTCCCCCCCCCCCCCCCCAGAATTGTGCTTTCGCCGTATTAGCTCAGGGTCATTTTTTTATGGATATACTCTTGTTTTACAATTTCGCATTAATTTCCCGAGTAGAGAAAATGTGGAAAGGAAGCTGGGGGATGGGTAACGGTGGAAGGAGGGAGGGAGGGAGGGAGAGGGAGTGGGAGACAGCAAGGTCCTCCTAGTTCCCCCAGCCAAAGTTGCCTATTTATTTTGATCCCGATATTACGCAAATGGATTCCCCCGGCCTTCTTTTTCCCCCCCTCCCTCCCTCCCTCCTTCCCTCAGTTGCTGAATTGAATTTCTTGCCGATTGCAGAGACAGCTTGTTCACGACGAAGAGTAGAATGATGATGCTTGTTCGGCTTGCGCTCGGGAACGGTGAACATGGCCCTAAACGGTTTTTAGAGCAAGAGCGAGTGAGTTTCAGTGTGGTGTAGCATAGTGTTGAATTTTTTTATGGGGGGGGAGGGAAGGGATTTTTTTTTTTCCTGTTATTTTGTACGGTCCTGCTTTTCATGATCTTCGCCGTATCGACTTCTGTCACTGCTTGCGGGTGTTGGGGGACCGTTTGACGTGGGGGAGACCTATATGGCCGGGCGTTGTTATTACCTCCACTATTGTTCGTCAAATACTCATCGCGTGTATCCTATCCCTGTTTGTCCTCTTTTGCTCTCCTCTCCCTCCCTCCTTTCTTCCTCCCCCTTTCGTCGCCCACCGCAGCTCTCCCCCCCCTCCCCCCACCTTTCCTCGAACCATCGTGGTCGTGTTTGGAACTGCTGGGTGGCGCGTGGACCTACGGATTGATTCGCGGGCCGGCCCTACCATTTTTTTTTTCTTTTGCTCTCCCTCCCACCCTCTCTTCTGTTCTCCCTCCCCTCCCTTCCTTCACTCTCACTCTCTCTCCCATTCGCATTCTGTTTCTATCTTTCGTTCTCATTCACTGTCATTCTTGCTTTCTCCTCATAGTATTTTTATGTATCCTTCCTATATATATATATATATATATATATATATATATATATATATATATATACATATATATATATATATATATATATATATATATATATATATATATATATATATATATAGGCATAGAAAGGTATGTCGATCGACATACATTATGACCTCTGGTGTTCTCCAGTCCCTTCCGAGTGGTTATTTACCTGTTTCGTGTATTGGCGACTTACCCACGGCCGACATGCCACTCGCGGTGCCTGTCCACAGAGTAGCGAATGGTGGGTCTTGTTTGTTTGTTTTGGTGATGACACGTGGGTCGAGGGTTAGAGGGAAAGGGAATGGCGATTGCTCCCCTTCCTCCTGCGCCCTTGCCCTACACCGAGTCCGTAACGGGGTGGCTGCCCCTCCTCTGCCCTTCTCTCGTTTCCCTTCTGTTGCCCTTCTTCCTCTAGTCTGCCCCGCGCCCGCCTCCTTTGGCACACCCTTTCCTCCCTCTTTTTTGGTGGGTTATGGCTAGTGATGTCGTGGGAATGTGCTTCTGGTGTTGTTTGTATTGTCCCTTATCTTGATTAGAGTGTAGCCGACTGCTCAGTGCTCGTGCTCACATTCCTTACAGGTCTTGTTTAAAGTTTAATTTATATAAGTTTGTTCTAATGTCAGTTCCCCTATGCGCATTCTTAGCAGTATCGCATTATTGTATAGTGTGGTGATCGTTGGAGCTGTCACCCCTCCTTCGCTCCCCCGCCCCTCTCCCCTGCCCCTCTCCCCTCTCTAGATGTGCATGACCTTGGCCTTTCTGCCATAGCATAAATGAGACAGGGTAAGGACAGAGGGTGGCTGGAGGAGAGTGTATGATCACTCCTACGCTCCTACTAGCGCTGTCTTGGCATCCGGGGATCCCCTCTCCGTGGGGGGGGGGGGTAAATTGTGAGTGGGCTGGGTGGGTGTTCAGTTACCCTTTGGGGTCGGGAAGGGGGGCAGAGGGCACTGTGCGAGATTCAGGCGCGCGTGAACGCTGTTTTAAATCCTCTTCGCATAATCACAAAGCGTTTCGTATGTTTACCGGCTTGTCGATACGTTTTTTTTTATGTATATAACGAGACGTTGGCAACTGTCAGCTGATCAACCTCAGTCAAGACGGTATTCGCCGAGGAGACAACTGACACCACCCCTCGAGTAGTCAGCTGTCCTGGATGCTGCGGCACGTGTTCCTTTATTTACTTATTGCTGATGGAGTGGACACAGTTTTCTTGTCTTTATCATTGCTATCATTTTTCCCCAGTGCATTTTCAGATTGCAAGATATTTGTAAGTCCCCCTCCTCCTGATCCATTGCGGTGAACAGATGTTAGGAGGTTTCGTAAAACTTTCTAAGATTGCGTGTGCGTGTCGTCTGACGGTTCACCTGTCAGTTTTGAAGTTTCTTCCCTCCCCTTACGCTTTTAAGTCTTGACAGCTTCCTACTGTCAGTCCTTCCGTCAGTCAGTCCCGTCGCTCTGTCCCCCTCATGCCTTACCGTCAAGTATGCCTCCCCCCCCCCCACCTTTCATGCCTTCGTATTTCCTTCATACTTTCCTAAAATCTTCCCTTTCCTCCTTCCTGCTTTCCTCAAATGCGCTCCTTCCTTCTTGTCTTCCAACCACGACCCGATTTGGTCAAGCCCTGAGCACGTGGGGTGTTTCATTGTGGTCTTTGCAAGGCTCAGAGTTTTTAATGTAATTTGGCCTCCTTGCCATTCAGCGTGGAAGTGCGTTGAACTTCACGAATGCAAGATGAGGACGAGCCTCGTAGCATCTTGCTTCGGCTCCCCCTCCCCCGTCTTCTTTCCTGTGTCCGTTCTTTTCCCTTCCTCATTATTCCCGAGGAATTAGTGCGAGGCGAGAGAGAGTGGAATTAGGAGTGGGTAGTTCATATAAATAGATATCCTGCTAGCGCCATCTTCTCTTTAAGTCGATTATGCCGTCCACCAAGAACGTTTTCCAATAACGGTCCTCTTCCTCTCCCCTCCCCCTCTCTCGGCTTCCCCACGTCGTTTTCTGTGTTCGAGGTAGGAAGGGGGAGGAGAGGGAGAGTGGGAGGAGGGGACGAGCAAGCTAGCCCAAGCAGCCCACTCTGGGTTACAGGCTTCTCACCAGCGGCCCACTACTGCTACTACTACTTGCACCAACACAGCCAGTATGTTGGAAGCTTTTCGGAAGTGGTTTCTCTGTGCGGTGGCAACGAGACTGGCGGTTGGAGTGCTCCTATTCTCCGTCTCCCCTCCCCCCCCCCTCTCTCTCTCTCTCTCTCTCTCTCTCTCTCTCTCTCTCTCTCTCTCTCTCTCTCTCTCTCTCTCTCTCTCTCTCTCTCTCTCTCTCTCTCTCTCTCTTCTCTCTTCTCTCTTCTCTCTTCTCTCCTCTCTCCTCTCTCCTCTCTCCTCTCTCCTCTCTCCTCTCTCCTCTCTCCTCTCTCCTCTCTCTCTTCTCTCTTCTCTCTTCTCTCCTCTCTCTTCTCTCTCTCTCCCTCTCTCCCTCCCTCCCTCCCTCCCTCCCTCCCTCCCTCCCTCCCTCCCTCCCTCCCTCTCTCTCTCCCCCCTCTCTCTCTCCCCCCTCTCTCTCTCCCCCCTCTCTCTCTCCCCCCTCTCTCTCTCCCCCCCTCTCCCTCCCTCTCTCCCGTCACCCTCACTTTCACTCTCCCCCCCTCCCCAACTCGCTCTTTCTTTAACCCTTGCTTTCCGCGTCTTCACTGCTCTGATAGATTTTTCAAGATGCGAGAGTGACTCACGTATCACCCGGTGTGCAGATAGTTCCGGTTATGCTTTTGGTTCTCTCTCCTTCCTCGCTTTTGTTTGTTGTTGCTGTTGCTCTTCCTTTCTGTTAGAATTATATCGGAGTATTCGATTGACTGCGCGTGTCTGAGCGGATGTGTTCAACACCGGATTTTGAATTAGGTGACATTTCCTGCCGCTGGCGTTTTCCCTTGATTGGCTCGTTGCCGGAATGTGAGTTGGGAGTGCAAGTCGGGTGCGGGAGGTTGTGTCTTGGTGGGGTGGGGATAGGAAGGGGGCAGGCAAGGCGCAGCCTACTTAAGTTGGTAGATATGGCCTGCCCTCTGACCTGGGTGTGACCTACTCGCTCCTCCCCCTCCCCGCCGGGCGATCGATCTGACCAAGTAGCTCCAACAAATAACATTATTCGCCCATTTTCCTTCGCGATTTTATTTACTGTATCATGGCCTGCGTGCCCCCCTCTTTCTTTCTTTCTTTCTTTCTTTCTTTCTTTCTTTCTTTCTTTCTTTCTTTCTTTCTTTCTTTCTTTCTTTCTTTCTTTCTTTCTTTCTTTCTTTCTTTCTCTCTCTCTCTCTCTCTCTCTCTCTCTCTCTCTCTCTCTCTCTCTCTCTCTCTCTCTCTCTCTCTCTCTCTCTCTCTCTCTCTTTCTCTCTCTCTCTCTCTCTCTCTCGTTTTATTTTCTTCTTTTCTGTCTGCCTCACGAGGACTTTTGTTTTCATTATCTTCCTTTCTTAATCCCTACATTTTCCCATTTAGGGCATTACTGCATACACTAGAAATTGCTCGCTTTGATTTTGACTTTCAAAAATTCTTGATGGTGATTGTCGGCACTTGACATACGTTGGTAACTGCAGTTCATGTAATCTTATCTTGTATTGCCAAGTGTGTAACTGGATGGTTGCAGTTTCGCCTGGACGCAGTTATGTATAGTTTTTGTGTATGTATCTGAGATTTGTTTTTCCTTTTTTGTTTTGTGTAAGTTTTGGTTTTAATGGTACCAATTTCTAGTAGCAGCTGTAAGCATTTGTATATTGATCTCCGGAAGGGAGCAGGCATGCAAGGTGGTGCGGCCGGCCGGGCTGGCGACCTACCTACCTGTTGCCCCCTGGTGCCACCACCGCCGCGTGCCACACTTGAGTTCCTTCCTCGCTATCGCTAGCGTCACAAGTGGTGCCACCTGTACTAGTGTACGGCACGACTTGTCTGAAACTCCACCTCTGCTCGGGTAGACCTAGTCAGTAGAGAAATTTATTCTGTAAAAGAGTCAGTGGTTATCTTGATTGTCTGTGTAAAATGGCAACTGCCACAACTGCGGTTTATGCGGGCAATCGTTGACGACTGTGACTGATAGCAATAATATCAACCGTTAGTGCTCATAGAAAAGAAAAAACAAACAGATAATGAGTGATAAGAATCACCATTAAGAATAAATCTAACCATGTATGCAGCATTGCCCTGCCATTTCTTATTTTCTACCGGCATAGGTTATTAATTTAGTTTGGATTATAATGCTTTATAAGATTTGTTGGTGTTTTTATATTATGAATATTATGATTATTAAGAATGCTATATTATTATTATTATTGATATGCTATTATTTTTATTATTATTGATATGCTATTATTTTTAATATTGATATGCTATTGATATTTTTATTATTGATTTGCTATCATCATCAGTTATATGATCTTTATTCTTTTTAGTGGTGTTGGTTATTATGTCTTATTATTGGTAGTGTTATCGTTGTTACTAGTTGTTATTGTTATTATTAGTAGTAACTATGATGAATAATGTTTGATGGTTTGCTTTTGTTGCTTACTACTATTTAATACTTGATATTTCCATTTGGTTTGTTACTGCATTTTAATTATTTTCTTTTCCTTTTTGTTTTCTTCCTCTCTCCCTTTTACAACTACTGCTGCTGCTGCTATTGCTACTACTATCGCTACTACTATTGCTACTTCTACTACCACTGCTGCTACTACCACTGCTGCTACTACTACTTCTACTGCTGCTGCTGCTGCTGCTACTGCTGCTACTGTTACTGCTACTAATACTACTAATACTAATACTAATACTTCTACTATTATTGCTACTGCTAATACTACTATTACTCCTACTGCTGCTACTATTACTACTACTGTTCCTACTACTACTACTACTGGTACTACTACTGGTACTACTACTACTACTGTTACTTCTACTACTACTGGTGCAAGACGCTGCTGCTGCTGCTGGTGCTGCTGCTGCTGCTGTTACTGTTGCTGCTGCTGTTTAACTTCTGCTGCTGCTGGTTGCTGCTGCTGCTGCTGCTGCTGGTTGCTGCTGCTGCTGCTGGTTGCTGCTGCTGCTGCTGCTGCGCTGGTTGCTGCTGCTGCTGCTGGTGCTTCTGCTGCTGCTGCTGGTTTGCTGCTGCTCCTGCTGCTGTTGCTGCTGCTGCTACTGCTTGTTGCTGCTGCTGCTGCTGCTGGTTGCTGCTGCTGCTGCGCTGCTGTAATTTGCTCAACTGCTGCTGCTGCTGTTTACTGCTGCTGCTGCTGCTGGTGCTGCTGCTGCTGCTGCCTGCAATTGCTGCTGCTGCTGCTGCTGTTGCTGCTGCTGCTGCTGCTGTTTGCTGCTGCTGCTGCAGTGTCGCTGCTGCTGTTGCTGCTGCTGTTGCTGCTGCTGCTGCTGCTGATTACTGCTGCTGCTGCTGTTGTTGCTGCGCTGCTGCTGCTGTTGTTGCTGCTGCTGCTGCTGTTTGCTGCTGCTGCTGCTGCTGTTTGCTGCTGGTTGCAGGCTGCTGCTGCTGCTGTTGCTGCTGTTTGCTGGCTGGTACGGCTGGCTACCGCTTGCTGCTGGTGCTGCTGCTGCTGCTGCTGCTGGCTGCTGCTGCTGCTGGTTGCTGCTGCTGCTGCTGCTGCTGTTGCTTCTGCTGCCGCTCCTGCTGTTGCTGCTGCTGCCGCTTCTGCTGTTCGCTGCTGCTGCCGCTGCTGCTGTTTGCTGCTCTTGCTGCTGCTGCCACTGCTGCTGTTGCTGCTGCTGCGTGCTGTTGCGCTGCTGTTGCTGCTGCTGCCTGCTGCTGTTTAGCTGCTGCTGCTGCTGATGTTGCTGCTGCTGTTGCTGCTGCTGCCACTGCTGCTGGTTGCTGCTGCCAGTGATTTGCTGCTGCTGCTGTTACTTTGCTACTGCTGTTGCTGCTGCTAACGGTTGCTGCTGCTGCTGTTGCTGCTGCTGCTGTTGCTGCTGCTGGCTTGCTGTTGCTGCTGCTGCTGCTGCTGATTGCTGCACTGCTGCTGCTGCTGCTGTTTGCTGCTGCTGCTGCTGCTGCTGTTGCTGCCGCTGCCTGCTGCTGTTTGCTGCTGATTGCTGATGCTGATGCTGCTGCTGTTGCTGCTGCTGCTGCTGCTGCTGCTGCTGCTGCTTTGCTGCTGCGCTGCGCGGCGCTGCCTGGCTGCTGTTACTGCTGCTGCTGCGCGCAGCTTACTGCAATTATGCGCAGCAGCAGCACTGCTGGCGCTGGCTGCCAGCCTGATGCTGCTGCTCGGCATTGCTTGCTGCTCCTGCTGCTGGTGCTGCTGCTGGCGGCTTGCTGTTTGCTGCTGCTGCTATCGCTACGCTGTTGCTACTGCTGCTGCTCGCGGCTTGTTTACTGCTGCTGCTGCTTGCTGATTTGCTGCTGCTGCTGGCGCTTGCTGTTTGCGCGCACTGCTGCTGCGCGCTGTTTGCGCTGCTGCTGCTGCTTGCTTTAATTTACTGCCTGCTGCCTTGGCGCGCTGTTTGCTGCTGCTGCTTGCGGCAATTTTGCTGCTGCTTTGCGCTGGCGGCTGTTTGCTGCTGCTGCTGGCACGGCTGTTTGCTGCTACTGCTCAGCGCAGCGCTTGCTGCTGCTGTCGTGCTGCTTATTTGCTGCTGCTGCTCCGTGCTGCTTGCTGCTGCTGCTCCGTGCTGCTTACTACTGCTGTCCATGCTGCTTTACTACTGCTACTGTCGGCTGCTTAGCTACTGCCTTGCTGCTTAGCTAGCTACTGCTGTCGGCGCTGCTTGCTGCTGCTGCTGTCGCTGGCTTGCTGCTTATTGCTACTGCTCGTCGCACTGCTTACTGCTGCTATCGGCTTGCTGCTTGCTGCTGCTATCGGCTTGCTGTTGCTGCTGCTGCTCGACGGCAGCACTTGCTGCTGCTGTCGGCCGGCTGCTTGCTGCTGCTGCTCCTTGACAAACAGCGCTGCTGCTGCTCATTGCTGCTTGCTACTGCTGCGGCCTTGCTGCTTGCTGCTGGCAGCTGCTTGCTGCTTGCTGCTACTGCTGCGCTGCTTGCTGCTGCTGGCGGCTGCTTAGCTGCTGCTGCTACTCGCTCCTTCGCTGCTTGCTGCTGCTACTCGGCGGCACCAGCACTGCTGCTGCTCGCATGGCGCTGCTTACTGCCTGCTGTCGGCACAGCTTGCTTGCTGTACTGCTGTCGACTGGCTTGCTTGCTACTGCTGCTCCTTTGCTGCTTACTGCTGCTGTCGCTGCTGCTTGCTGCTGCTGGCAGGCAACAGCACTGCTTGCTGCTGCTGCGGCTTGCATGGCTTGCTGCTGCTGCTGCTGCTGCTCGGCCCGGCTGCTTGCTGCTGCTGCTGCTCCTTGGCAGCTGGCGCAACAGCACTGCTGCCTGCTTGGCGGCTGCTGCTGCTGCTCGACAGCAGCTCTGCTGCTGCTGCTCGGCGGCAGCTTGCTGCTGCTGCTCGTCGCTTGCTGCACTGCTGCTGCTGCTCGCGCTGCTTGCTACTGCTGCTGCTCAGCTTGCTGGCTGCTGCTACTGCTCGGCGGCTGCTTACGCGCTGCTGCTGCTGCTCGGCGGCACTGCTTGCTGCTGCTGCTGCTCGGCGCTTGCGTACTTGCTACTGCTACTCGGCAACAGCTTGCTACTTGCCTGCTGCTCGGCGGCAACTTACTGCTGCTGCTCGGCTTTGCAACGCTGCTGCTGTCGGCGCTGCTTGCTTGCTGCTATCTGCTCGTAACATTTACTCGCGTGCTGCTGCTTTAACTGCTTCTGCTCCTTGCATGGCTGTACTGCTGCTATCGCTTGCTGCAGCCTTTGTACTGCTGCTTTTGGGTGCTAACGCTTGCTGGCACTGCTGCTGCTGCTGCTGCTAACGCTGCCTGTTCATGCACTTGCTGCTGCTATACTGATTGCTGCTTGTTTGTGTGATTAGAAGCTAGCTGCTGCTGCTAGCAACTGCTGCTTGCTGTTAGCTTGCTGCTGCTGCTTGCTGCTGCTGCTTTCCACTGCTGCTTGCTTGCGCTGCTGCTGTGCTGCTGCTGCTGGCTTGCTGCTGCTGCTGCTTGCTGCTGCTGCTTGCTGCTGCTGCTTGCTGCTGCTGCTTGCTGATGCTGCTTGCTGCTGCTTGCTGCTGCTGCTGGCACTGCTGCTGCTGCTTGCTGCTGCTGCTGCTTGCTGCTGCTGCTGCTTGCTGGCACTGCTGCTTGCTGCTGGCTGCTTGCTGCTGCTGGCACGCTGCTGCTGGCTTGCTGCTGCTGCTTGCTGCTGCTGCTGCTTGCTGCTGCTGCTGCTTGCTGCTGCTGCTGCTGCTGCTAGCACTGCTGCAGCTGCTGCTGCGCTGCTGTATTGCTGCTGCTGCCTGCGTTGCTGCTGCTGGTGCTGATGCTGCTGCTGCGGCTGTTGCTGCTGCGGCTGCTGCTGCTGTACTGCTGCTGCTGCTGCTGCTGCTTGATGCTGCTTGAAAATTGCCTGCTGCCACTTACTTTCTGCGCTGCTTACTGGTTTAAGCAACACTGCTGCTGCTACCGTTTGCTGCTACTGCTGCTGCTGCTGCTGCTGTTTGCTGCTGCTGCTGCTGCTGTGAGTTCACTGGTGGTGGTGGTGATGATTCGATGATATTATATCAACCATTACTAAAACTTACTGCTACTTCTGTTGCTATTGATTGCTACTGCACCAAGCAGCAGCTGTTTGCTGCTACTGCTGTTTGCTGTTTGCTGCTGCTGTTTGCTACTGCTGCTGTACTTGCTGCACTGTGGTATTGCTGCTGCTGCTGCTGCTGCTGTTTGGCTCACTAGATTGCTGCTACTATTTGCTACTACTAATACTACTATTTGCTTCTACTAATACCACTTTTTGCTACTACTAATACTATTTGCTACTACTAATACTACTATTTGCTAATACTACTGCTACGATTTACTACTATTACTATTAGCTACTATTATTTATTGCTACTACTACTACTACTACTACTATTTACTTCTATTATTACTGCTACTATTTACTACTACTATTATTATTTACTACTATACTGCTACTACCATTATTTACTATTACTATTACCATTACTGCTACTACAATTTACTATTATTTACTACTATAACTGCTGTTTATTAAAATTACTACTGTTAATAACTACCACAACTACTGCTATTTACTATATTACTACTACAACTACTACTACTATTATTATTTACTACAACTATTTGCTACTACTATTTCTTATTACTTTTATTACTACTGCTGTTGTTGCTACTATTTACTATTACTACTGTTTATTACTGCTACTGCTTAGTATATCTACTTACTAATATTGCTATTACTTTTAGTATTTTATTGCTTCTTACTACTACGTCTTACTACTAATACTACATACTACTGATATTACTACTACTGCTACTACTACTACTACCACCACCACCACTACCACTACTACCTACTACCACAACTTACTACCAATACTAATACTTAAATACTATTTCTACTATTTGCTATTACTACTTCCTATTACTACTACCACTTACTACTATTACTATCACTTACTACTATTACTATCACTTACTACTACTACTATTTATTACTAATTTTTCTTCCGTCTTACTGCTCACCTCTCACTATTTATTACTTCTTATTACCACAACCACTACCACCACTACTACAACAACCACCCCCACTACTACTACCACCACTTACTACTTCTATTTACTACTACTGTTTTTAGCAGTATCATTTTTCTGCTGTTGAGTCTGCTATGAAGAATATTGCGATTAGAAGTCACCACCATGACCTATTAAAAGTGGCGATCACGTTGATCATTTTGTTAATCGTCAAAGGTACGCTTTTTATTTATTTTTTTTTTTTCTTGGATATTGGGTTATATTTTATTGACAGTTTTGATGTGGGTGATGTCTGGCTGTGGTTGGGGGAGTGATTGTGTGTTTAGTCTTGTTTGTTTGTTTATTTTTCTCATTTGGCTTGGACTGTGGATTTTCTTTGTTGGTACGATTTTATTTATTTATTTATGATTTTTTTTATTTTTTTTATTTTTTTTCATTTTATTTTTTATTAGTATTTTTTTTCTGTCAGTAGGTGTATTATTAAGATTTGTTTAATGAACTTGTGTTACTTTAATGTTACTTATTTATTATTGTTTTGTATTATTTTTGTAAAGGGAGTTGAATGGCCACAATTTACATAATCGACATATATATTTTGTTGTCCTTGGTTTGTTATTTTCTAACGGTATTATTTTATAATAATTTTAAACAAATCATGGTGATAATCACGCTCTTCGTCGAAATCATTAGCGTACGTGGTTCGCCCACGCCAGGTGGTGTGTTACAACCTGTAGCATGTAAGTCATATCCGGTTTTCCTTTACTTTCGTAGTAGCTTTGTATTTTGCTTTGTAGGTGGATCCTGAGGCTTGTAATAGGCTCCCTGAACACAATACGTTCTGCTAGGAAGTTCACCGGGTAGAAAGTACATTAATATATGCAAAGATTATTATGAGCGGTTGGTCTTACTGTTGATAGGTTCGAGAGGAGAGTAACGGCATGTTAAACCGCGTTGCATCACGAACGGCACGGCGATTCCGAGACGAGCGAGTTCTGAGGGGGTTGGGGGTGGGGGTTGGTTGGTTGGGCAAGCGCGCAGGCTGGCCGACGACAAGGATGGGGTGTGCAAGAGTCGGGGGAGAGGGTTTCCCAGGCTTAGGTCCCCCTTGTGTTTTTTTTTCCGGCGCGGTGTCTAAGCCTGGACCAGGACAAGCCGGCCGGTCAGCGTGACGTAACGAGGGCCGGAAAGGGACCTTGGTGGGGGTGAGGGGCGAGGGGGCAGGGGTCTGGTGGTGGGTGAGGGGAGGTGGGAGGGGACCGGTGAGAAGGCGGTGGGTTATCCCTCCGCGCGTCCGGTTGGGGGGATATTTTGACTGGCGGGATTCACTGTAGGAAAGGTGGTTTTGGGACACGAGGACAGCGGGAGCGCAAACGAGCGAATTTTCAGTCACTTTTTGGCTTTAATTGAGGAGTTTGGAGTAATAAACAAACGGTGGGCTGAATGAAAAGTAGCAGCGGAGTGCCCTCGGGGAGTAGGGCCGGGTGGGTTGGGGGGTGATGGAGGAGGGGGGAGCAGGGAGTAGGGGTTCCTTTCGGAGTACCTGATCCCTCTTCCCCGGGCGCTTTCCTTTTCATCCGCGAGGGATAACGAGCGCGCGGGATTTTTGTTATCATTTGCCGGCTCGTGGATCTGTTGCGGTTCGCTTGCGGGATGTCAGAGTGGCGGCGTTATGGGTGGAGGCTAATGAGGGTCGATTGGCTTCCATACGATTGGCGGGAGTTGGTCAGATGTTGCCGTTGGCCACTGTGACGAGGAGTTGTAATAGAGGAGGAAGGTTTACGTAAGGTTAAAACGTAAATCCCTCTTTCACTCGGGTTATTCAGCATCGTAGTTTTTTTTTTTATGAAGTTATAGATAAAAGACACGTGTACATATAGATAAGGTAGATGGATATGAACACGTATTTGCCTCCTTATATTGACTTCTTTATGTGAGACAAACAGGCAGAATGAAGGGGTTACACGCGTCAGGGAAAACGGAGTGCAAATGCCTGGTGCTCTCGCGACGGCAAACGTGATCCCCGGAGGTGCTCGGCGACGTGCCTCGCTGCTGGAGCAATGACGCCGAGGTGTGCAAGGCTTTGGGGTGGTGTCGGGGGTGACGTCTCAAGTTGGCAGTTGCTGGGGCCGTTCTCTCAAGGTTGCCAGGTGCATGTGCGTGTATGTGTGAGGGAGTGAGTGGTCAGGGTAGGTGCGAGGTGTGGTTAGCACGAGGATGGGGTTGGATGGGAGGGATGGGAGGGCGTGGGCTGGGCTGGGCTGGATTCCGGATTGGGTGGGGGGAGGGGTGCGACTGGAGGGCAACAGGAGCCGGGGTAGAAGGGTAGGAATCCGCGCCTTGATTGGAACGGAGGCATGGGGTAGGAAGGCCAAGAGAGGCGACGAAAGGAAATAGGTTCGAAATTAGGGTTACAGAGGGTGACAGTGTGCATGTTGGCTATACTGATAGTGAGTGCGTAGCGCTGATCGCTGATAATTTACACCGCATTTTCCTCCTCAACGGCGTGTATTTGTTGATTTTTGTACAATCGTTTCTGTTCTTGCCCTCGCATTTCCCACTTTTTTTTTTAGAATCCGTTAAATCGACAGATAAATATGCATAGCCATTCTAGGAACGTAGACCCCTCGGTATAGCTGAGTAAGCAGGCTTTTTACATAACCTCGGCAAATATGCGTTGAGGTTCGTGGTCATTAAACCGCGCGTCCGAGTCACCAAAGAGGAGGAAAAATAAAGAGCTAATAGAGATTTTACGGGGAATGACGATGGGCGTTTGGAAGGGGGGGGGGGGAGGTTTATAAGCTTAATATATTCCGGTTAATTGTTTGGCTTTGGCACAGTTGCCTTGAAAAGAACGTTGCGTAGTTGTTCCGTTTGTTTCGTTCTCTTCGCCTCCCACGTTTATTTATTTGTCTATTTATTTTTAGTTCACGCTTCAGATTTTCAGTTTACTGATAGATCCTCCACGCCCACCCATTCACACAACGCGGCCGCCTTTATTCCGGGCTTAATTTAGCAGCTGACAAAGCTAGTCTTCGTACAAAATCATTACCTATGGAGAGAGAGGGGGGAGGGGGGGAAGGAACGGTAGGGACGGGACTCGATGAGGAAAGCCTCCCTTGGAAGGGTGACTTATTGATGTCGTTGTATGGGGAACCACTAGGACGTCACTCAAAGCACTCACCCCCGATGATGATGATGATGATGATGAAGAAAAGAGATGAGTGAAGATAAGGGAGGAGGGAGAGGGGAAGGGGAGGTGGGGGTTGTGGCGTGCTTGTCAGAACCCGGGACTGTTTCATGAGATGCAAGATTGGCCTTGCGGGTAACCTGCGCAGGTTGTAAGGAGTCATGGGAAGGTTTGGCTGACACTCGCAAAACAGGTGTTCACGTGTGGGTTCGTGTTCGCTTTCTCGTGCTTATGATATTGGAAAGGGTGGGATGGCCTCTTTTGTTCTTTCCAAATATCTTTATCCTTATCTGTTTATTTCCATTCGCACTCTTGAGAGCATGGGCACTGACTTAAAGGGGAGCATAAACACACACACACACACACGAAGTTTATTGCATCGTGTGCAGAAAAGTGCCATGGTGGCAAAGCGACTAAAAGAAAGTACAGATCAGCGCAACAGAGTAAACACCACCTCCCCTCGTCTTTTTTATGAGTGTCAAAAAGCAAGTTGAGTGTGTGCATTTATTTGTTCGTGGGTGTGGGCGCGCTTGCGTTCGTGAGCGTCGGCTACAAAAAAAAGTACGACGGGGTTAACAGCGGCGTTGCGCGATTTGGCACCGACCGAAAGACGCGTAATAAAGCAAAGATGTAGAGGCTAGGGACTCGTAAAAGCAAGGAGCACCTGACGCCCTGCAGGTTTTGCGGATTGATACAAAAGTTTGTCTTCATGGGCGAGGATCTGAGTGGGAGTGGGGAAGGGGGTTGCACTGGGAACTGTGCTTAAGTCCTGCCCTAGTACAACCTATTTTTAGCACTACACCGATGCAGGAGCTGCCGCAGCCAGTACCTTTATAGTTGGGTTTATTTGCGTGTGCCCCTTCTTGTTTGCTTGTACTGTCTCGCTTCTGTTTCCGCATATGCCTCTGCCGTTCTATCTGCAAGCAGATACTCTCTGCTTCGGCATTGCTCCCTCCAAGGCTCGGCGTTGGCTGGCCGCCACCAAGTGAGGTCGTCATGGGAAGCAAAAAGCAAACGAAAACGAAATGGAAGGTCGCGCAATCCGGCAGACAGGTGCACTCGGCAATGGCGGGCGGACACGAATGCATATATGTTACGGCGGCCTTGATAAGTCACAATCAGAATGTCTTCATGACTTTCTTATCTCCCCCTCCCCTCTCTCCACCGGCTCCGCGCCTTTCTCTTTAAAGCGCTCCTCGCATCCACATTACTTCTCTTATGCGAGAAATCAAGGACAGACGGGGGGCGGCTCAGCGTGACCTTGTATATGCATCACCTCTCTCCTCCCCCTCTCTCACCCCACCCTCTTCTTGCTGCTGTTTTCACCTCCTCCTCCTCCTCCTAACCCTTCCGTTATAACGAAAATGTTCCCCTGAAAAGGTTTTGCCTTTTGTTATATTTCCACCCGCCGGATTTCATTTGCATCTGTCTTTATCAATTGAGGCTGCCACTATCACTCCTCTCGCGGCTGTCGGTGGCTTATCTCCTTGCGCGGCGTAAATCAGGCCGCACTTATCTTAGCGTCTCCGAAACCGAGTCCCGGATAGACGGCAAGTATAAATATTGAAGGTGCGGGCGTCGAGGAAGGGGAGTTATGATACACTGGCAGCCCGGGACTTGGGCTGTGCTGTTTTTGTTGACGGCCTGCCAAGCGATACCTTCACTCCTGCCGCTTTCTTCGCCCTCTCCTCCGCAGCCCGAACGCCCGCTCTCACCACCACTACTGGTTTTGCTTCTCGTGTCGCCCGAGCATGGGAAAAAATACTACGTAGGAACGATTGTTAAAGCACTTGCATGTGTCTGCGCGTACACGCCCGCCCGCACGCACGCATGCATGCATACCCATGTGTGCACTATGGATGGGGAGAATTACTAGGAATAGAAATGAAACGCAAAGTGGGGAGTTTAGCTTAGTTTAGTAACCAACATGCGTTTTTCACAATTCTTATCTTGATGGCTGCGCATTTATAATGTGATTAGATTTCACTCCCTAGATAATGATACCGATTAGCGATGATTATGTTAACAACCTTGTTGGTATGGGATTAATTGGAGGGGGGAGGGAGGCTGAATAAGACCGGCAAAGTGAGCATGGGGACGAAACGGAACACCTGTGCAGCACTGTCGACGCACGAGTG
>NC_091579.1:25159999-25169999 GCF_042767895.1 Penaeus vannamei
CCTCTCCTCCCCTGTCTTTCTCTCCTCTCCACTCGCCTTTTCCCTCTTCCGGAAGGCAGTCTCTTTCACGTTATTCATGCAGTGCGCATTTCATTGGTGACGGGGAGATCGCCGGTATCAACTCGACCAGCCGACACTATTTCGTCACTTTCACTTTCTTTCGCATGCCCCCTCACGCTCTCCCGCCTCATACCCGTAGAGGGAAGTTGGGAAGGGAAGGAGGCATTTTAATGTATAGGCGCCGGTGGAAGGAAATGGCATGTTCATTCAGAGTTCATTATCATTGGCTGTTTGTAGTAATACAAAGATGCCTTGTAAATAAGAGCTCGAATCTGCTGACCTGAGCACGGCATTATCTAAAGGCCATAGCTAACCATAACAGGGTGAAACCTCTGCCGTGGCGTTGCAGGTTGGGGGGCGAGCCGTGCATGAGCGGGTGGTCAAGGCACAAACCAAACACGTGTGAAGAAGCGTTAGTGTGTGAGAGCGCGCGTGTTCCAGGGCTTACGGCTGGCGGCAGTAGCGAGACCGGAGTGTCGGGCGCGCGGCAACAGGTGTTCCCCAATTTGTAATTACGGTAGCCGAGGTCGCGGCGCCGTGAGAGAGTAGGGGACGATGACGGCGGAAGAGAATAAAAAGGAAGGGAAGGGACGGGGGAGAAGGAATGGGAACTAGATAATGATAACTAAACATAAAGATCTGGTTAAGGCGAGCTAAAGTGTTCACAGGAAAGGCTCCTGTGCCTTCCTTTGTCGTAGGGCCAGCTAGGGTGCCAAGGTACATAATGGCCTCCCTCCCCCCCCTCCACACATAAGAACAAGGGTGGGAACATGACGACAACTTACCCGTCACGGTGGTAGTGTCGAGGGGAATGGGAGGAGGGGGGCAAGGGAACGAGCGAGCGAGCTCGTAGGAGAGCGTGGCTTCTTTAGCCATCTAGTTGAGGTTCTCATCTACCTGTTAACCTGGCTGGCTCCCACCTGTTTATGGGGCTGTAAGTTCCCCCCGGAGCAGTCGCCTTAAGCTGCCTCCACGCCCTTGCCTTCCGCCCAACTCTTGCCCATCAAACCGCCCTTATCCAGTTATCTGTTACGCGTCTTCTGATTCTGAGTGTGCACTTGGAGATGAGCAAGGAAACAGGCGTAGGAGGAGAAGGGAAACGGGCGCTCTCCTAGCCCCTCGACCGTGACATTTCCTGTTGTGAGGGAAGCAAGCCATTCCCTACTCCGCTCTCTTCTTTTCGCTGAAGAACGTCAGTGTGGGTAAAGCGTAGCGTATTGTGTCACCGTCTTCCAAAGGGTTTTGCACGAGTGCGTATATAATGCAGGCAGGGAAGGCGAGAGGAAGGTGAGAGCGAGGGAGGCAGGCGGGGAGAAGAGCGAGGGCGCGGAAGTGAATGAGTCAAGGAGTTAAGTGCAGGGTGCGATGGGGTTGGGAGGGGGGGGGGGAGCCATAACCCCTGCCCGCCCCCAGATTCTTGGAATCTAGGGGCTGGCGTTGGGAATGCTAGTAGAGGGTCGTTTCGGAAGTAGTGGCCAAAGGGTGTGAAGGCTCGGAGAGACGGATCCGAAAGGCGTAATTGGAATGAGGAGATGAAAGGAGAGTAGAGAGAGAAAATGAGAGACGAGTAGTGGCAGAAAGAGTGACACGAAGAATGAAGAGGAGTCGGGGGGGGGGGGGGGAGAAGGGAGGGAGGCTAGCACACCCACCTTATTATGCGTCGACTACACGAGAACGCAGGCGTTACCACTTGCTCACTGTTAACAAAGTGCCAACTGTAACCTAATGGGCCCCGTTATTGTCTCTTCTCCTTTCTTTGACGTCATCCACAAATAATCGTTTTAGGGGAGAGTCGCTGCCTAAGGGTTCAGAGGAAGAGAGGAAAGGGGCAAGGGGATTTAGTCTCAGCGTGTCAGGTTACGAGTCCTTGCTTCTGACGCTGCCATTGAAAACATGGGCGCGCGCACGCTCGCAGTCATCAGTGTAGTGTAGCATTTTATTGCGAACTAGTAACAAGACTTGTCATTTGCGAGAGATCTGTTTGGCTTCTTTCCATTTTAGTGTATCATAATGTTCCCGGCCCTATCACTGCCCCTCCCTCCATTGTTTTCGTCGGAAAGCACATGCGGGTAACGAACGTTGTTAATCGTTTATGTATTTGTTGTGGAGTTTACAGAAATGTTCGAGCATTATTACTTGTATGCTTGTGCATGTGCGTGCTTGCGCGTTGAGAAACCGAAGCACCTGTTGCTTGCTTGGCCGCGACTGCATACATATCGTGTGCTTGCCTCTGCGCTTTTTGGCCGAGTGCCTTTGATAACCTCCGCAGTGTAGCAGTAATGGTACATTTGTGTACCATGTCTCCGGGTGATTGCGTGAGAGTATGTGAAGGAGGCGTGGCCGTTGCCAGGCAAACAAATAATGAGGATTATGCGCGGATTCTAACTGGACTTATCAGTATCCCCCGTCCACGTGCGGGGAGAGTCGCTCAGCATCACACCAGTTTCTTGCTCTGACTCATAGCGCATCCCCCTCCCCCTCTCTTCTCCCTCCCTCCCTCCCTCTCCGTCTCCGTCTCTCGCTCTCTCACCACCACTGCCATGCACGCAGCGGTCTCGTCACCCCGCCCGGAGCTCACGGGGGATTTTCCCGATCCATGACTCCCTAATCCCAACCCGAGCCTGTGAAACCACCCGCGGGACTCTGGTTGGGATGGGCTTTTCTCGCGCTCCTTTTGTTGTTTTTCGGGTTTGTCATTTCCGCAGGTTGTCTGATATGCTTTTGCGGTTTTTGTTTCGGGAAAATTTCGGTTTCTCTTCCTATTCTCCTTCCTTCTTTTGCCTCTGTCAAGCCTCTCCCTTTCCCTTTCTCCCTTCCACCCTCTCCCCTCCTCCTCTCCCCCTCGCCCGCCCTCCCTTCAAACACACTCCTACCCCCTCTCCCTCCTCCTCCAGCATGACCAGCAGTTACGTAAGCAGTTTTCTAGAAATTTTTCCTTTTTTTTTTTTTTTGTTTTTAGACATGATGATGAAGAAGAATAAGAAGAGATTTATTGATAAAATAAATGATTGATAAACATACGCACACATTACTTGTCTGCATTAACATTTTAGGTTATATTTCAGACCCAAAATGTTTGCGAATGAGTAATGTTGCTGCGATGAACGACTTTGCTTTTTAGAACGATACATTGTACGGTATGTAGAGGAAAAGTGAATATCACTGTGTACTCGGGACAGACGTACCAAAATCAATATCTCGGCGTCTGCCAAGGGTCCCTGCGCATTCCTTGAGACAGGAAGTCGCAAGTTTTCCGGGAGTAAGGCAACGCGAAAGAATGCAAGAGCGACAACAAAACTCTTCTACAGAGATTTATCTACTTCCTACAGAGATTTATCTACTTTACGAATCGAGGGAAGTTTAACGTTGCCCCAGTGAATATATGTATATGCAGCTGAGGTCGGGCGAGGGTGGCGATCGGATGGGGAACGGAAAGATCGCACACCGTCGGGAAGTCGTGGCTATACATCTGCCAGACCCGAGCGGGAAGAGCGGGTGTCGTCCGGTTGTCGCGGAGGGCGCGTCACGTGTAACGGAGCGGTGTCACCTCCAGCCAGCGCCTCGTCACGGGGGAAGAGAAGCAGGTGGATTGGGTGCGGGTGGATCAGAGGCGCTTGGTGGATAAGTGAGAAATGCCTGCGGGTGATTGGTGATGAAGGAAGGGTGGATGGCCCCCGAGCTTGCCCTGTTGCGCAAGTAGCAGCAACGGCCGGAGCAGCACCATGAGTAGCGTCGAGTGCCTCCTCCTCCTCTCTCTCTCTCTCTCTCTCTCTCTCATGCCTCCACCCCCACCCCACCCTCCCGCGGGCCACCTCCGCCACCGACGGAGCGAGGGAGAAGGGAGGAGAGAGGGAGCATTGACCCTGCACTCCTCCCTTCCCCGCGCCTCGAACGTTAGCCCTTCGTACTCTCGTCGGCACCGTTGGGCTCCGAGGGATTCGTTCGTCGTCGTATCGTCCGGGCCTCGGGATCGATTTGTTCCTGGGCAGTTATTGTTGGCCAGCTTGGGTTTCTTCTTCCCATGGCTAATTTTATGGGCGTTTTCTAAGTGTCCGAGGCCACCAGGTATCGATTTCTTGTCATGGGTTTCTCTCGCTTTCTCTCTCCCTCTCCCTCTCGCTCTCTTACCCGGTTCCTCATTTCCTTGGTGAAAGGAGTTGATGGCGAGGCGACACTAGTGATAGCGTGATTCACCTCTCCGAAGCCGCCCCTCCCCCCTTCCACCTGTTCCACACCGCCCCTCCTACCTGCTCCACCCCCACCACCACTTACCCCGGCCCTCCGCCTCCTGCAGCTGTCACGGTGAAAGTGAGTCCAATCCACGTGTTTTACGGAGCGAGGTGAGGCGGCCCTGGGAATTCGCTTGTGGAGGCCCCGGGGGTAGTGAGGATGAGAGGGGGTGCTTGCGGTTGGGGAGAGCTGGAGAGCTCGCGAAACTGCATGCAAGTGGAGTGAGGCAAAGGGGGAGTGGGCAAGGGCGAGAATGCCAAGGGAATTGACGGCAGGTGTAGGGCCAAGTCATTCTGAGGTGATAGAACAGGCAGCGGCGATTTATAGTTCAGCAATGTAACCGTATTTACTTAGGCTTTGGATGCGGCCCTTTAAGAATAGGTGGATAGATAGATGCGAGTCCGAGAGAGAGTAAG
Organism: Penaeus vannamei; assembly: GCF_042767895.1. Lineage (NCBI taxonomy): Eukaryota > Metazoa > Arthropoda > Malacostraca > Decapoda > Penaeidae > Penaeus > Penaeus vannamei. Next base: position 25,164,706 of record NC_091579.1, read on the forward strand.
GAAATGGATAAAGAGGAAAAATGTTCAGCATGAGTCTGGGCGGAAGCGCGAACGGTTCCACTCCTTGGAAATGGAGCAAGAGCGACGTGGCAGTGTAGTGTCGAAATTGGACTGTTTTTATATATGCGAGTGTCAACGGGGAGCCAGTGAGTCAGGCATTGGATTTACATTTCCCCAGGAACAAGAGAAGAAAGGCTCCCATCGCCTCTAAATGCCCGGGAAGAAAAGTAAGCAACACGTGTAGTGTGACGGGTGGAATGTGTGTGTGAATTCCTTCTTGAAGTCTTTGTGTCGGGAGAAGATTGAGGCGTCGGGCGTGCGCTGGTGCCAGGAGAGGAAGGGCTTGTGGCGGCTGGCTTAGCGGCAGCGGCGTGCATTAACCTGGATCTGCAGAAAGTGGGAGGGGGGGGGGGTCTCGTCGGTGGCGGAGAGAAGGCAGGGGAAGAGGGTTGTGGGCGGCTTTGGCGAGGCAAAGGGCTGAGGGAAAAGAAGGGAGGAAACCGAACGGGAGGGAGGGAGGGAAGGAAGGAAGAACGGGAGAGGAAGGGCCAAGAGGACAGTAAAGGGACATGAGGGAAGGTGGGGGGAGGGGGGCGAAGAGAGGTCGAAGTGACGGAAGTAGTGTCATGTACGGTGTAATACTCCCGGTCGTCACGCATACTCACGAACCGCTCCGGGCTTTTCATGCCGAGCCCCGCCCCCCTACCCCTCACCCCTCACTTCCGGTGCTTGTGTGGAAAGAGTGGAGGCAAAGGCAGGGAGTTTGGAATGGAAGAGGGAGGAGAAATGTGGAAAGAATGGCTCGTTCAGGTTTCTCGTTTGTCCGTTTAACTACACGCGCGCTCAGGCACGTGGTACAGAGATTCGGTTCCATTTTCTCTCTCGGCTCTCTTTCAATATTTTTTCCTCTTCTTCGTTGTTCTCCCTGCCCTTTTCCCCCTAGCGAGTCGTCCCACATATCCAAGTGGTATTGCCGGGGAATTTTGTGAGATTTGGAGCGAGAGCGGAATGTCAGCGTAGATCGGATCTTGCATTCGGTTTTCATTCTTTTTTCTCGTCAGTCTTCAGTTGGCTTCGATTGTTAAAGTTGGCGCTAATCATTTTGTCATGGCAGGTGAATATATTTATTTGTTAACGGCCAGCTCCTGCAAATGTCGTTCTGTGTAAGGCTGTGGATGAACACATACCGGAGACACGTGGTGGCACCTGACGTGCGTGAGGTGGCTGAGAGTCGGGGAGGAGGGGAAGGGGGGGGGGTTGGCGTGGCACCGTCCTCTCGAACAGAGCCAGCAACCGGGAAAGGTTCTAGAAGTGGCGGGGCCCGTATTCTGGTTGCGGTCTAGAGGTGAAGGCGAAGTAGACGCAAGGGCAGTTAATTGTGGTTGGCGGAACACTGGTACCTGTTTAGGGAAATTGACGGCGGAGGGGAAGTGCATTGCGCCGCGGAAAGTGCGTCCGTAACGGGAAAAGGTTTTGCCAAAGCGTAGTCAATTGTCTTTTTATTGTACGGGGTTGTGTGGGGGCTTGATGACGTCTGTGTGTAGATGGATCCTCGTTGGGTCTGTGTGGGGGGTATTTTGGTTCATTGACGTCATGGTGTCGCGGTGTCTGATACGGTGACGTTGACCTGGTTGCGCTCGCTAACTGTCATCGTCAAGGGAGGTGATTTATCTCATGGTTACCCTCGTTTTCCGTTGTTGATTGTCTTTATTGCGCGAGGCGAGGTGATGTTGGGAAGGGGCGTTGCATACGTGCACGCGCGGACTGGCTGCTTTGCTTCCCCCCTTGAATCAATTATGCAAAAGAAAGAATGATGGAGCGAATTCAGTGCTGCACCTCGAGCTATTTTTTTAGGGCGGGATTGGTTATTCGTGTGAATTGGATACCCGCAGGAAAATACTACTGTGAAAGCGACATTGGGCGGCGGGAACAGATGTCTTCGGGTTTGTTATCAGAATGCTCTTTGAGCGCCAGGCCTTCGAGGTATAGAGTAGATTGCGGAAAAGGGATAGTGAAACAAGGGGAGGGCCCGTAGAGTGCGCGCACCGTCTGGCGTGAAGAATGGACGCTTGGGCTTTCTAAACCCACTCGCGGGTTGCGGAGTGGACATATTCATGGATCTAGTAGTTCGTATATTCATATTTATCAAACGACATTTTTCGGAGATATGTACTGAAAGCAATGGGAATGACAGTATTCTTTAGGGCATTCCAAAAGGAAGAACTGGCTTCGCATGTTGTATGCACAGTCGATAGATTAGTTACACCGTATCGTGACACATGACTGTCATGTCTGCCATCCATGTTCCACGCGTCATTGTGTCGTAACTGTCGCCAGGGTCGTCGGCACTCTTAGCCGGCACGTAACGGTGGTGACGCAGCCAGTCTTGCCCTGCAAAGCCAATCTGGGAAGGGGGCGGGTTGGAAGGCGCACAACGACCCGCCAAGACCGCCTGCGAGGAGAGTTAGAGCTTACGGCAGGGGAAGGCTGGGTGTGGGGATGCCTTCGCAGGGGCAGGCAGGGGTGAGAGCGGCTTGCGCCAAGGGACTGAGCAAGCAAGCTGCCATTATTGAGATTTACACGACTGAGGAGGTAGAGGGGGAATGTTGGGGGGGGGGGGAGCTTCCAGACGCGGCAGAGAATGTGGCAGTGTGTGTGTACGCGAGGGTGCGAGTACTTAAGCATATTTATAGCCTGCTTTGGTATGAATCTCTTTACATGAATCGGAATTCTTAATCCAGGGTTTTTAGCAGGTTGAGTAAAGAGATCCACGTGACTGAGTGCAAGACGGGAAAATGAAAGAGGAAATATTGACGATTATTAACAAGCTTCAGAGGCAGCAAAGAGGAACAAAGGGTTTGCGAGCATACGCATGTAAACACACACACACGCGCCCTGTATACAGACACTAAACACACACACACACACACGCGCGCGCGCTTAACACTTAAAACACGCACACTTATGCACGCGCTGGTACAAACGCGCATACATTATGAAGACGGTTCAGAAGAAGGGGCGTGGAAGGGCCGTGCACGGGACTTTTTCCACGTCTTTGTAATATAATAGAGCAAACGTAGGCGTCATCCCCACCAGAGTCACCCGGAAGCGGACAGGGCGTGCGTGTGTGCATCTGCGCTTCCTGGACGCGTGTGCGGAGGGTCCCTTTGAAGACGGGTGGGCGTCGGGGAGGGGCTTCAGCTGCAGGTCAGGAGGAGGGCGAGAAGAGGGTGCTAAGGGGTAGGGCGGAGAATGATAAAGGGATAGGTGGATGGGTAGGAGGAAGAAAGGGGGCGCAAGGAAGAGCTGGGGAAGATATTCTCTCTCTCTCTCTCTCTCTCTCTCTCTCTCTCTCTCTCTCTCTGTCTCTCTCTCTCTGTCTCTCTCTCTCTCTCTCTCTCTCTCTCTCTCTCTCTCTCTCTCTCTCTCTCTCTCTCTCTCTCTCTCTCTCTCTCTCTCTCTCTCTCTCTCTCTCTCTAAGCGGGAAAGATGATTTTTTAAAAAAATGTGTAAAGAAAATAGCGACGTTTCCTGTTAAGGGAAGAAGAAAGGGAGGGAGAGGATATTGAGATGCAAATGTGTTTATGGCGTCAAGGACATTCATCAGGCTCATGTCGGACGGAATAGGAGGAGGAGGAGGAGGAAAAAGGAGGAAACAGAAGGAAAGGGAAGTCCTGTTCGAAGTAGGAGTAGGGGGGGGTTAGTATATCCTGTTGATGTCGTGTTATTGGATTAAGAAGGGGAAGTCCCCAAAGTTTTTTGTTTTTCCCATTTTATTGTTTTCATTGTTTTACGTTTTATCTGGTGATAACCGACTGAAGGCGAAATAAATGTTATTACTGCTATTTTTCCTCTTTATGTCCGTTAATTTGAATATTAGATATCTACATTATTTTATTTGTTTATTCATGTTCTTGGTATTTGTATTTATTCATTTATTCACAGGGTATTTGATATAGGTTATGGTTTTGCGTGGCTAAGTAGTCGGGAGTCCACTCGTACAATAATCTGTTATCAAGACTGAAGATTAGATGTACACGTGTTATCGCCTAGATTGCCCGTGGAGGCGCTGCGATGTAATTTTTTTTCTTTTTCTTCTTTCTTCGGCTTATTTTTATTATTATTTTTATTATTGTTACTATTATTATTATTTCTTCTATCTATTTCTTTCGTCTTCTTCCTTCTTTCTGTTTTTCTTTCTTCTTGACTTCGACCATAGACTTCGCTTTATTTGCGACTGATATCGTTTTGTTTACCCCCTCATAAGTTGTTTGATTGCTGTTATTTAAATTTATTGTTTTGTTTTTGTTTTCTTGCATCCATTCGCTGAGCCACTAGCACATATCTCCTATCGATACAGAAAATTCGACTTATTGTATCTTATTGTATCTTGTGTAAACTTGCCCACCAACCAATCTAATCAGTTGATTGAATGTTCGCATATGAGTATACCGTTGGATTATAGTATCCAGCCGCCAGCCTAACCCAAGCCCGACTCTGCCCCACCCTTGAGAGGCCTACCTGTTGGTCGCCTTCGTTTATGGCTCTAGTTAGCGGCCTATTATGGTGGGCGCAGGTTTCAAGGTTGCTTAGAGGCCCCTCGCGATGCTGTCCCCACCCACCTCTCTTCTTACTACTTCTCCTCCTACTCCTACTCCTACCACTCCTAATCCTAATCCTACTACTACTCCTTCTCACCTTCACACTCACACTCTCACTCTCACTCCTTTTATTCCCCTTTTTCTTCTGTCTTCTGCCTCCTGTCATTTATATGTACGCGCGCTATAGGACGGACGCTAAGGGAGTTCAAATGAACCGCGGGATTTTACGCAAACAGATAGAATGACGTTTGAGCAGAGATCAGGTGTGGCTAATCCGTTTCGCCCGGGTCGTCTTGGGGGGGTGGGGGCATTAGGAAAGTCCCTCCATTTTTTGTTTGTTTGTTTGTTTTATCGTCCGGTTTTGGCAGTGTTGACGACTTAAAATGTGGTTATCGTCACGGTCGTTTTCCAACCAACCCTAGAAGTGCCAACAAGAACGGCGAGACAGGTGGATATGATAACAGCCTGTGAAGACGTGTGATAAAGTGGCGCACCGCTGGAGATAACGCGGCGGCGACTCTGCTTTCTCAGCGGCCGGGGGCAGTGGCGTCTTAGAGTTGGTCCATTGACAGAACTCTCTGGTTAAGATCTCTTCATTCATCCTCCCTTTATTATTAATATTTTTTATCGTTTTTTAACATTTATTTTTCTGATTTGAATACGTGCTTGTCACTGTGATGATCGCCTGGACTT
>NC_091579.1:25174999-25177436 GCF_042767895.1 Penaeus vannamei
AACACACACACACACAGCCACACACACACACAGCCACACACACACACAGCCACACACACACACAACCACACACACACAACCTTACACACACACCACACACACACATAACCACACACACATACACACAACCACACACACATACACACAACCACACACACATACACACAACCACACACACATACACACAACCACACACACATACACACAACCACACACACATACACACAACCACACACACACACACAACCACACACACACAAACACACACACACACACACAACCACGCACACACATGCACACAACCACCCACCCACCCACACACACACACACACACACACACACACACACACACACACAACCACGCACACAACCACCTACACAACCACACACACACACACACACATGCACACAACCACGCACACACACACACAACCACACACACACACACACAACCACATACATAAACACACACACAACCACACACACACACACACAACCACACACACACACAACCACACACACACACAACCACACACACACACAACACACACACACACACACACACACACACACACACACACGCATAACCACACACACAACCACACACACACACACACACACACACAACCACACACACACAACCACACACACACACAACCACACACACACAACCACACACACACACACACACACACACACACACACACACACACACACACACACACACACACACACACACACACACACACACACACACACACACACACAACCACACACACACACAACCACACACACACAACCACACACACACACAACCACACACACACACACACACACACACACACACACACATACACACACACACACACACACACAACCACACACACACACACACACACACACACCCATAGACACACAAACACACACACACACACACACACTCACACACACACAACCACACACACACACACACAACCACACACACACACACACACACAACCACACACACACACACACACACACACACACACACACACACACACACACACACACACACACACACACACACAGGAAGGGGAGTAGGACTTTAACACTTTTATTATTTCCTAGTACTTTTCCCCATTACTTCGGTCAGTTCCCGAGTTTCCATATAGCAAGATTCTTGTGTCCTCGAACAGTCGACTCGCAGTTGAAAACTTGCAGTTCCAATCAGCGAGTATCCCCAGGTGTGACGCCGCGCACGGTGCCTCGGGGTGGAGCGAGTTCTGGCGACGGCGATGGCGAGCGGAGGGCGATGGGGGTGTGGGCGGGGGCGGTGGCGGGGGCGGGGGCGGGGGTTCTTCAACAAGGCGACTTGATTACGAGCGTGTGTAGCAACACCTGTCCTAACACCTGCTGACGCTTGCTGTACCATGCGGCGTGTCTTGCCTTACGCAACGCTTCTCGAGTCGCGCCGTTGGTTTTGACTGAGGTTTGGGGGTGGTTTGTGAGGATTTCGAGGGGGGGGAGGGGGGGAGGAGGGGGGATGCATGGGGTTGGGATGGATTATTGTTGGGGTGAATGGAAAGATTGTAAGAGCTGCGTTGCCGGAGCACCTTTCTTATCCCCTCTCTTTTAATTCTCTCTACTTTTATATCTTATGGTATCCGCCTGTGCCTGCGAGGCTGCAGTTTTCATCATCTTCGCTAGCGTTTCATCTCCTCTTCCCCTCCCCCCCTCAATCCCCACCTGTTCTCACCTGCCATGGGTATTCCCCCCGTCGCATTCCTGTCCCCATTCAACCACCTGTCGTCCTTCGTCCAAGCTGCGATATTAATGTCACAGCAAATATGTTTAAGCGTTTGGATTTGTGACATTATTTTCGGATTTGTGTCAAAGGCCCGTGTGACTAAATGTGTTTTTGTTTTTCCCTTATTTGCAGACTGACTTGTGCGGAATAAAATGGCGAGTGTACGCCTGGGACAACCCTGGCGGCGGTGGCGGTGGCGGCGGCGGCGGTGGCGGAGTGGGGGGAGGGGGACCAGCTGACCCCCTGGAGGACCCCGTGCTGGTGTCCTACGCCCGCATGATGGCCGCCGACGTGCTGTGCGTATGGCGGAGGACCTGGCGCGTGCCCCAGGAGCCCATGCCCACCACACAGCACCAGGCGCAGCAGCAGCACCAGCACCGCCACTCCCTCAGGCACTCGCCCAAGGAGCTCTGGGTCTTCTGGTACGGCGACGATCCCGACCTCACCAACCTGCTGGCGCCCGAGCTGCTCAAGAGCGGTGGTAAGTACACGCGTCTTGGTGCCTTCTTCCTGGGTGGGCCGGGTGGGTCAGGGGCGGCGGGGGGGGAGGGCTCCTACCGCGGGGGTCTTCCCAGTAGGTTCTGGTTTTGTGTCATGGCTGGCCTGCCCCGCCTTAGTTCTTTCCGGTTTCCCCTTGTCTTTGGCTTT
>NC_091579.1:25177936-25202936 GCF_042767895.1 Penaeus vannamei
ATTATTATTATTATTATTATTATTATTATTATTATTATTATTATTATTATTATTATTATTATTATTTACCTAAGAAGAATCGTTAACAGTCTGTGCCTGGGGGGAGTATTTAGGAAAGGGGGTGGTGTTCTCTCTAGTGCGGTGATGATGGTGATGATCGCTGAGGTGATGAACTGGGCTAGAGAGCGGGTGGTGGTGAAAGAAAGAAGTGTGTGTGGTGATGGAGTATGTAAGTGTGGTGATAACATGAGGTATTGATTCCCGGTGTAAGGGAGGGAGGGAGGAATGAGGGAGAAGGGGGTGGGGGAGCAGTAGGGTACGTCCCCGTCCTGGCTCCGTTGCGACTCTCTCTCTCTCTCTCCCACCTTCCTTCCTCCACCTTCGCTCTCCCTTTCTTCTCCTGCTAGCACTGGCTCTCTTTCTTTAATTATTTATTTGTTTATTGCTCTTTCTTTCTCTTTCCTTCCTTTCTTTCCTCCTTCCCATCTTTCCTTCTTTCCCTCTCTATGCCCGCTCTCCATATTTTTTTACTTGCTTCTACCCTCCACACGTCTCTTTTTCATTCCTCTCCAAGCGTCTCTTCGCTTCCCATCCCGTCGCCATGCTTTGGGTCTCTGTTTTATCACCCCTCCTCTTTCCCTCTTTTCTTTTTAAGTGAGCACGGTGTTGCACTCTGCCCGGGATCTGGGAAGAGAGGAGGCTGAGCCGGGAAGGGGTGAGGAGGAGGAGGAGGAGGGGGAGGAGGGAGGCAGGCAGGCAGGTCGAGCGTTGAGAGGGAGGGAAAGGACAAGCAAGGGCGGGGAGAGCAGATTGGGTGTGATGGAGAGAGACGGATGGAAAGGAGAGAAGGGAAAGGGGAAAGGGGAAGACAAAGGCAGGGTTGAGTGAGTGAACTCTCTCTCTCTTTCTCTTTCTCTTTCTATATCTCCCTCTTTCCAACTCCCTCTCCTTCTCCATCTCCCTCTCCTTCTCGTTTCTTTCCGATTTGTGTATTTGCCCCTCCGAAATGATGATGATTATTATTATTGGTATTGGTATTATCATTATTGTTGATGTTGTTGTTATTACTGTCATTATTATTATTATTATTATTATTATGATTATTATTATTATTTTCATTATAATTGTTATTATTACTATTCTCATTATCATCATCATTATTATTATGATGATGAATATAACCGCTTTCCCTCCTCCCCCTCCCTCCACACTGCACGACCAGAATCTCCACGTGCGAGCTTCGGCAACGTTCATTCAGGCCGCTGTGCTCAGCCTCGCCACCTCACTTACGTCTTTGCCCGGCGCTTAAGGAGACAGGGCCCTGGCGTAACGGAATCTCGTTTTCTCTCTCTTTATTTCTTCCCTTTCCGTTGCTTTTTTTCTCTCTTTTATAGGGAAGGGGATGACGGGGAAAATGTAGGGGATGGATGGAGTGCGTGTCTGGGTTTTTGGCCATTTTGGGGAATGCATGATCAGGTGTTGCGGCGGCCAGATGGTGGTCGGACGGTGGCACTGTCAGCTGGTGGCGTGGCGTCGTGGCCAGGTGCAGCCAGGACGTCACGGGTGTTTGTATGTCAGTTCTCTGCTTGGACTTCATGCTTTCAGTCGGGCCTTTTTCGCGTCTGTATGTCTTGTGTTTTTTGGTGTAGGTTTTTGTGGTGTGTGGAGCTGGGCAGGTTTTGCTGACACGGTTTCTCCTGGGCGCCAATTTCATGAGGTCGCTGGGTACGTGATACCGCCCCCCCCCCTCCTTTCCACCGGCCTGTCAAGGAAGCAGAGGTGTGAAGGGTCGCGCATCGACACCCGCTTTGTTCCGCTGCCTCAACGTCCATCTCTTAACTTTATCTGCGGCTGCTGCTCCTCCGGCCGTGTGGAGCGTCGCCCCGCTCTTCCGGCCCCGCATGCTTCGGGCCTCCCCTGCACGGAGCGCATCGTCACGGCGGTCGCGCTCCGAGGCGAGGAGGAAGCAAGGGGGAAGCGAAAGGGAAGTCGGTCCTTCAGCAAAGGATCCTTCCTCCTCCTCCGCCGCTGCTGACCCGCCTCGTGCTGAGTGACGTCACCCCGCCCCGCCAAGTGGAGGAGGCGGGAAGGGGGCGTTGCGTCCCTCGGCGAAGTGCGTTCCTCCCCTTGGCCTCGCTCGTTCCGAAGTGCCTGATGAATGCATTAAATGAAATAAAACTTGCGATTAGACCTAATAGTCATGCCATTGTGTTTATTCAGAGAAATGAGCGCGTGATGGACCGGGCGGGCATTCGAGTCGCGCTCCCGGTAATTTTCTGATAGTTTGTGTGGCACCCTGACTGCGAGTGCCGTGTGTGCCGCGGCATGGCAGCCCTTGTGTGAGTTACGAGGGGTACGGCTCACCTCGCCTAGCGGGAGCGTGGTGGCGGAGCTGGGGCGGCTGCTAGTGGTCGATGGTGGAGCCTGCCAGGAGGAAAACGTGTTGGCGGACCTCTATTTGTCGAGCGGGAGAGGACACATGTAGCAGCAGCAGCAGCAGCCTGGCCCTGCCTGGTGGCCCAGGCCGGCCCGCCCCGTCCCGGCGTGGTGACCCACTAACTTCCAGCAGGATTATGGATTTGTCAGAGGACTGGATGGGGTGGCGGGAAAGCTGTGCCGGCATTGTTAGCCGGTTGGGGAAGTGGGGAGGAGGAGGAACTGGAGATGATGGGCCGGGGGAAGGGAGGGGTTTGTTAGGGCAGTCAGTACGTTGTTGGGGGGGAGGTAGCGGGAGGGACGAGGTGGTCGTGGTGGGGCAAGAGGTGTGGGGGGGGGAGGCGGGGGGAGGAGCAGGAGGAGGAGGAGGAGGAGGCTGTGGGAGTCTGCAGCGAGAAACGTAAGATCAATAGACAATCACCCCAGTGGTGAGTACTTAATGGTCTCTGCCAAGTGTGTGAGGATTGGTGACTGAGACTGGAGAACATGTTGGGGGAGTGAGATGGCCCGGGAGAGCGTAGTGGCAAAGATGACGGTGTATTAACGGGACGGTAATCTGCGGTGGGTGTTGTAGCGGGGTCGACCGCCAACAGCAGCGCCAGACCCCGCTACAGGGGCCGTGTGGCAGCAGCGTGTGCATGTGTCCGTTGGGGAGAGCGAGTGTGTGTGTGAATGTTGGTGGTATTTGGTTGGTATCTGCCTTAAACAGAAAGGCCGCAAGGTGCGTGATGATGGGCGATGCTACGTGTGTGACAAGAGTCCGGGGCGGAGTGTGTCCGCTCATAGCTCCATACGGTTAAAATTTTGTCGGCTTTGTCTTTGTTTAGGCCGGGAGGGCGGGAGGGCGGCCGAGCTGGCAGGCAGGCAGGATAGGCGTACGACTGAGTTTGAACGGCACTCGACCTTCACTTCCCACGGAAAAGTTCTCAAGGTTTCATTCATTCCCCGACCCCTCATTGAAGAATATCGTAATGCTATAAATACTTCCCACGGGTTTCATATATTGATTTTGGGTGGAGAAGGTTTGGAGGGTATGTGTGTCAGTAGAGCAGGTGCTGCTAATTTTGGGCTATTGCTGCGGTGACTTACGGCTTGTAATTTATGCGCTTGTATACGCATGCGCTAAATACTTTCGTGTTCGCTTGAACAAACAAAGCAACTCTGATGGTAATGTCCGCAAAAGATGTTAAACAACGAAATCTCGGCTCTGATTGTAAACCCACTCCAAAGTCCAGAGGCGATCTAATCTAGTTTCCTTACCATATGCCGCGCGTGGCTGGCCTTTGGTAGTGTGCATTATTAAGGACAACCCCCTTTTGATGTTGCGCCTCCATCGTTTCCAAGGAGAAACTTCCCGGCCGCTGTGGTAGCTCGTGCCAGCGGAGAACCAGACAGCTGGAGGAGTGAAACGATCATCATTTGGCATTTCCCTTGGCAAGTCGTTAAGAAGAGAAACGTTAAGGGTGTGGCTTTGAAGGATAATTTCAGGCGTGAAGTTTCACGGGCAATTGCGATAAAACTGGCTTTAAAGAAGCTGTTGCAGGATTATCATCGGTTGAATAAGTGATAATCATTCTTTCCTTCCTGCCTAGCATAAAACGAGAAAGTATTCGAAATCTTCCACTCTTCTCAGTCAATAACTCGGCAACAAATCAAGGCTGCGTTTCCCGCTCAAGAGGAATTATGATTGGCCTGCAATGTTATGACATTTCTCTGCCGTCGCTTTGTGCGGAATCGGTTGTCTTGTCTCGTATTTATTACTGCTGCCGTTCATGCCTGTGGTTTTATGATTTTGCGCTGGTTTACTTTCCTTGTATTTTGGAATAGTGCGTTCATCATTTCTCTTTTCATTCAAGCAAGTTGGATTTATTGTGTTGATTAGTCACCATGATTATTCATGAGTGACTGAATTTTAAGAATTTATTGCATTTGTCTGAAGCAAATTTTCTTATTTTTCAGAGGGCATTCGCGGATCTTGGGACTGGGAGAACGGTTTGTCCTATGAGTGCCGAACACTTCTTTTTAAGGCTCTACATAACCTTATTGAAAGGTAAGGTTGTCATTTTTATGTATTTTTTAGATGTTGCAAGAATCTGGTAATCAAATGTAATACGATTTTTCTTGGTTATTAGTGTGTATATTTTATTATTGAGATAAGCTATTATTATTAGCTGTACCTGTCACAGATTATTTACTTTTTCATTGTCAACTTTTGCTTACTGTTCCGATTTCCCCAGATGTCTGCGAACCCGGGACTTCGTCCGGCTGGGTCGTTGGTTTGTCCAACCCTACGAAGGCCCGGAGGGTGTTCCTGGCAACAGGAGGTGAGTATCTTCATCTGTTACCAGATTAAGAAAAAACGTCCTATTTTTCGTGTCAATAACTACAACTTTTTATTATCTTTGTCAACATTTGATGTAATTTATCAGAGACTACCATTTCTTTTGTTTCCATTTCTGTAACAAGTTTTAAACCTTCGCCTTTGCTTTCCAGTACTCACCTGTCATTCAGTCTGTCATTCTTCGTCCATGGCGAAAGCATTGTATGTGCCAGTGTGGACGTTCGGCAACACCCACGTGTCCGACGGCTCACGCGGCGACACCTGCTTTTAGCACAGCAGTCAAATCATGGCATACCAGGTGGGTTGGAGGAAGAGGCTTTGTTGTAAAAATTGGTGTGACTTTAGGAAGGTGTGTGTGAGTGGAAGTATCGCGACTGTTCCGTGTGTTATGGGATATTTTTATGTAGTTTGTTCATCTATCCCTATGTGTATATGTATGTAGAATGTGTCTTGATGTAGATTCTCTCTCCCTCTCCCCCTCTCTCTCTCCCTCTCCCCCTCTCTCTCTCTCTCTCTCTCTCTCTCTCTCTCTCTCTCTCTCTCTCTCTCTTTCTCTCTCTCTCTCTCTCTCTCTCTGTGTGTGTGTGTGTGTGTGTGTGTGTGTGTGTGTGTGTGTATGTGTGTGTGTGTGTGTGTGTGTGTGTGTGTGTGTGTGTGTGTGTGTGTGTGTGTGTGTGTGTGAGAGAGAGAGAGAGAGGGTGTGTGTGAGAGAGAGAGAGGGTGTGTGTGAGAGAGAGAGAGGGTGTGTGTGAGAGTGAGAGAGGGTGTGTGTGAGAGTGAGTGAGTGAGTGAGTGAGTGAGTGAGTGAGTGAGTGAGTGAGTGAGTGAGTGAGTGAGTGAAGTATGATATATGAAATATATTATGTACATATTATATTTGATGGATGAATGAAGACAAAGCTAAATATTTTTTGTGTATAGATGATTTCTAATGTACATGTACCCACTCATATACACTGTCACACCCACATACTCATGCATGCATACATATACCCATGCAAACATATCCACACAAATACACATAAACATGTACATCAGCATCAATTTACCCACTTTCATTCTTATAACCATGTACATATATATATACATATACACATACATATAACCCCCCCCCCCCCACACACACCACATTAACACATATATATAACCCCCCCCACACACACACACACACACACCATATACACATACACACTCATACATAAACACACTCGCACTCATATACACTCACACTTAAACACACATACATACATACATACTCACATATACATATACCCCCAATGTGCACACACACACACACAGCCCCCCCCACACACGCACATTTCATATAAGACAAAATGAAGTAAAGTCATAGTGCATTGTTGTATTATAGCATAAGCACAGTTATTTTTAAATGACCCTTTACTCTCTTCAGTTATATTGGGCCCATATGGGTTGAGTGGCACCTTGACTGGTGTGAGTTATCGGCTGTCTGAGCCTTCAACACAGAAGCTGTTGGATGAGTGGAGACAATTCTTTCCTATTGAAACAAAGGCATCACAGGGAGACTCCCCAGAACCCACAATGCCTGCCGCCGTTGAGGTTATCGTGGGTGAGTGCATAGGGCAGTGTTTAAGTTACGAGATGTGGTAAATAGAATGCATATCTTATAATGATCAGTTACAACAAAGTCTGAAAATATGATAATAGAAACTGTACTCGAATGTTTCTTATAGAGTAAGCTATTTGGTTTCAGTATGTTTAAGTAATTTGAAACAAAAATTAGATTTTTATTAAGATCTGAAAGATCTTGGTTTCTGTAGCTGAGTAGATTTTCATGGCAAGTATTTGACATTGCAGGTGGCCACAAAATGCGTTATCCAACTTGTTACACATTAGTGACAGACATGGATGACTACTTAATGGCAAGTCGTGGTGGGACAGTTGTGAATACCAACACTGTTTCTCCTGGAGCTATGAAAGGTGGGCTTACAAATGATAACACCCCAGAGGGTAGTGACGGGACGAGCCTTCCCTCACACAATTCCCCCTTCACTGCCTCGATCCACACCTTACTAGCCCCTGGGTACTTGAGCTCTGGGGGACGAGGCCTCGGTTGGTCACGGGAGATGTGTGAGCGTGTCTGGCAGGACATAGTCCAGTGTCCAGGCCAGCAGCCCCCGGCACAGAATGATGGACTGACACCAGAGGGGACATTGACCCCTGCTGAAATTGCTGGCCAGTGGGACTTCTCAGACCCTGCAACGAAGATCAGCTGCTCCTGCGCCAAGTATGTTTGTCTTTTGGTGTTATGTTCTTGGTTGTTCAGTTTGAGTCTCTGATGAAAGTAGGTAACACAGCAGATTATTTTGGAACTTGCTTAATATGTATTATCTTACTTTACTTTTCCATTTCTTTATGATTCTTAAACTTATTATTTTTCATATTATATATTTCCATTTGAATTTTTATTATATAGGAAATGCAAATATATGTCTTTGAAATATTAGAACATTATTATTGCATGAATTAGATGTAAAGTTACATGTATTTTCTGATATTTATGACACTTTCAAATTTGATTTAGATGAATGTATCACACTCTTCTGTGCATGACGCATGAAAGTAAATGCAGGATGTTATTATGATGCCTGATTTTATGTTATTGTTTGTTTATAGACTTCACACTATGCAGCAGTACAGTGCAAATTCAGGAGTTGATAATGTGGGGAACAGAAAATAAGATACTTAAAGTTGCATTGATTTTTTTCTTTTTGAATTAGATTATTCTTTGTAGAGTAGTGATATGAATATGTTAATGGCTAAAAGAAAAGAAAGAAAATATCTAACTGTAGTGAATGAAAAAGGCGTGAATTCGGAATATGGTGAAGGGTATATGTGAGATGTTAAATGAGGTGACAAACACAACAGCACAATTCATACATTTTTTTATCATTTATTTGTTATTATTTCTTAAATTTTTCAAGAATAGAAAAACATTAAATTTAGACAAGTTTAATTTCTGAGAGTTCATATTAGACTGTATACCTTTTTACTAAATATTTTTAAAGTAAGAATAGTAGGCAATATTGATGGGTTGCAGAACCAAATCTCGACTATATATTTTTGCAGCAGATTATTGATTCGTTAAAGATGAGCCAGGGGAAGGGAGGTAATATCACGAATTGGTCAAATACACATTTACCAGTCTTGTTATTTTTTTTTTTTTGGTTTCATTTTTGTAGGGTCCTGATTGATTTTGGCTAGGAGGTAAGGGGATGCAGGTGTTTGTTGGTGAAAATTACCCGTCTAGCACTTCTTGATTATTTTCCTAGACTATTTTCCAAGGTATCAGTTCAGGTCTACCACATATCCATAGGAGGGGAAATATGCCATTCAATTTAATTCATATTTTAAACTTTGTGGGAGTCCTTCTTTGGAATGAAAGGAATTTTAGGGAATAGAATTGTCAGCTAATTTTTTAGATTTGATTTTTAGTTATCATTATATATGTTTTCATACTTGATTTTGTTTATTTTGTTTATTTTATATGTATCTGGACATTTAGAGTACTGTGGCCATTTATTTATTGCAATTTTAATGCAATAGTGTTCATTGCACAAGTGTTATGATCTCTGCTGTGTATGGTACAAGAGAGAGCTGCTGATGCTTGATCTTCCAACCATTGGTCACCTGTGCTTGTTTTGAGTGTTTGTGGAACTGGCCGTTGCAGGTGCAGAAGGGGTCGGGTCAGTAGTAAAGGGTGTAGCAGCAGTAAGGGCCGCGGGGAGAGAGGTGGTGGGGGAGGCGGGCGCCAGAGGGGGGGCAGCAGCAGCAACTCCAACTCTGGCTGCATCCCCTTCCACAAGCGGTCTCCCCCAGCCCCACTACCCTCACCCGACGAAGTGGTCCTGGACCAGTGTGGCGTGACGGCCATCGAGGAGTCGGGACTAATGCAGGCCGCTGCCAGGTACCACTGCTAACTCTGTACAACCACCACCACTCACCACCACAGTCACTAAGCGAAATGAACACTGTACACTTTTAAAAAGTTTTTGATGCAGAACTATATAGTACTCTTGATTAATTTTGATTTTATATTTTATTCATTTTATTTTTTCCCCTATGTGTACATTTGTTGACACTCACCTTCAAATAACAGATTGTCACATATATGATATATATCTTTATCAGTCTTGGCAGAAAATTTATATATTATATATATATAAAATATATATGATACATATATATAATGTTTATAGATATACATATATATATATACATACATATATATATATACATATATATATATATACATATATATATATATACATATATATATATATATATATATATATATATATATATATATATATATATATATATATATATATATATATATATATGTTATATATTTATATCATTAACAAAGGATTCATCTGCCTCATGAGATTTCCTACATCTTATCACAACTGGAAACCCTCTAAGAAGTAAAACCATATTCTGTAGCTTCCATTTGTCTCCATTTAAAAAAGAGAGATGAAGATGATGAATTTAGTAATCCTGATTATAATATTGATTGACTTGAGTTTTAATGAGGTCATTTGAACATCTTGAATACAGTATTCAATATTTGTACCTTGTTTATTGTGCTAATCATGGGCTTAAACATAATCTAAATTTTAGGGAGCCTTTTTTTCGTTTATAATAATGATATTAAATGCTAGAGTACACTGGCATAAGCGCAGTTCACTTCCACACAACAATTTTCCACCAGATATTACAAACAGAAAAGTGCTTGCTGCTTTCTAGCAAAACTTAGTTCACATGACCAAAAAAAAAAAAAAAAAAATGATTTCGAAATTTGACTCAAACTACCATCAAGTGCCAGAAAGCCTTCTGCCTTATATTCCTCATTGATAAACCACTATGGCTGCAATATTTGCTTCATAAATTTTGATTTGTGTTCATTTATATTTTGTTGCTAGCATACATTAGATTTACAAAGTGGTTCATCTTCGATGTATACAAATGTAAAAGGACTGACACGTTCCACTCCTTACACCATGATTTGTGGAAGGTTTGTTTATCGGCAACTGTTGCTTCATTTGTGATGCTTCAAGAATCTAGAGGTTTAGCATATCACAAATGGCAGAGAGGCTAACTTGTACTCCTCAGCTGTTTTATGACAAGTGCTGAGAAACTAAGAGTGATGGTGGTGAAATAATGATTTATCTGACCCTTAGTGGCATAAGAAAATTGTACCAAAGAAAAGAAAAAGAAAACAAATCAGTATGAAGAGGTTTATATGACAGTACCCAAGAAAAGTTGATTCCCTTTGTGTGTTAGGAATTTATAAAATTTTGATTACCATTGCATGAGCTCTTTTTAATTTTTTAGGTGTCATAGATTTTAGAACCTTATTTTAAATATTTATTTTTGTGTGCCTTGCATCTTTAAATTGATTTAAAAGTTTGAGCTGTAGTCTTCTAGATTAAGTTTCTTTCAGTTTCTGTTTTGTATGTAGCTTGTCTTTGATTTATTTAAATTTACATTCCTTTACTTTACCAGTAATATAGCTGATTTGAGACCAGTGATGGCACCTGTAGCTGTAGTATTTGCCATGTAATATATTCTGTCAGGTGCATTACAATAAACCTCAAAATTGGGTTGTGGATGCTTTTGTACCACACATACATGTTTTCAAGATGCTTTACACCTGATGTGTCTCTCTCACAGACTGGGTGGAGCTGCAACACCTAGTGGAGGCAATGGAGCTGGGAGTTTCGGAGGATACAAGAGTGGTGGTGTGACAACCCCAGGTAGTGTTCCCAGTCTTCGGCTGACTGGAGTTGCAGATGGTCCTCCTCCATCAGTAGAATCTCCAGCCTCTGCCATTCCATCTCCACTCCCAACACCTCAGCCAGCCTCTGTGCCTCATCATGGTATGTGTCCCACAGTTCTAATTGAATATTTACAGACATTCCTTTGTGTGATATCTCTCTCTCTCTCTCTCTCTCTCTCTCTCTCTTTCTCTCTCTCTCTCTTTCTCTCTCTCTCTCTTTCTCTCTCTCTCTCTTTCTCTCTCTCTCTCTCTCTCTCATATATCTTATATCTTTAGGGGATTGTTGCCTTAAAAAAATGAGTGGGAACAACTTTTAAATGTGAAGTGGTTGTATATATTCATGAATTCCTCTCTTTCTCTGCAGATCCCACCATGCCAACTTTGAGTCCCCATCCACCCCCATCCAATACATCAGTGGGTGATCCAACTACCCCTGCTGCTCTCGATTCCTTGGATGTGAAACCAAATATTGCTGATTTGATGGGCCCCAAGTCCATATCATCTCTCAACAATCAGGTATGCACATGGAATCTTGTTGCTTGTGGAGTGATTCAAGAGATGTGAACTTTTTTAACATTGACAGACCTTTATCTGTTTTCATTGAGACTTCAGAGACCTTGATTTTTTTGTGTGTTTTCTCAACAGGGCATGTCTCCTTATCCTGGAAGTGAGAGAGGCAATGGTGTGGAGTCAAATGAGACCAGCAGTAGCCTGGGGGGCGGTGGAAGCAATAGCAGCAGTTTGCCAAGGGGACTAAAGCGGCCATCCCTACCAGGCACAGACTACCATTCTATACTAGAATTGGAAAAACCTAGTACCGTCCTCTATGACTACTCCAAATTAAATGCATGGTAAGTACTGGTGATCAGGGAACCTAGTCGTACACATCTTGTTGCTCATTTGAAATTCTGTTGACCAGTAACTGTCAAACAGCTGATACTTATCTGGTGGGCAGAAGTGGCATAGTCATTGAGGCTGATGACTTTGTAGTGTTTTCATATTTTACATTATTATTGTCATGTTTCTATATTTTAGGTTGCATCATCCAGTGAAGAAATTTAAACCAGCTGAACCAAAGGCAGAGGAACCTCTATGGCCACCATATAGACCTGCACATATCCAAGAACACATGGAAGTCATCCATCGTGCAGAACCAAGCCAAGAGGTAATATAACCCAAAATTACAACATACCCTATGAAGTTCGGATTTGATACTGGTCAAGAAATGGAAATCATTATTTAGCATCAAAAGAAGAATTTTTCTCTCTTTTAGGGCTTTTTTTTTCTTCTTCTTCTTCTTCTGGAAATCTCAGTTACCCTGAAATGTAGCTTATACAGAGACAAGGGTAATTCATTTAAAGAAAATTAAGAAATTAACCAAATTGCTTTTGCAGATTCCTGAAGTGAATGGGTTACCAGCAAAACGTCCTGGTGGCATAAAGAGACAGGCTGACCCATATGACTTCGATGATGACATAGGCACAGGCACCACCCCAGAAACATTCAAACGGAAAGATGGCTTTGACAAGGAGGAGACCAAGACCCCTGGGAGTGTCCGTTCCTCCCATGATCCTCAGTCCCCGCTGCAACCAAAGAGAACTGGAAATCTTTATACAAGTGAAGGGCTTCAAGCCTCACTTTCAGATTTGGACGTCATGTTTGATTCTGATTCTCCAGTGGATGATGTGAGTTTAGGCTTTGTTTTATGTTAATTTTTTAGGTATTTTTCTCATATATGGCATTGATATTGAAATTTGTATTAATAAGGCTCTCGCTATAAATTGGTAAGTGTGTCATTAATTTGCAAATAACTTTCATTTTTCCAGGTCGCATTCCCTGACCATACTCCACCTGGTTCTAACAAACCCCTGGGAGGGCCCGAGGATACAGCTGCAGTTTTGAACAACAAGAACAATGCTAGTGGTAACAAAACCAGTGTTAACACTAGCTTAGTGGAGTTGACAAAAATGTTTCCAACACCTCCCTCCCATGAGCATAACCCAGACCATGACACCACCATGGAGGATGCTGTGCCACAGGTCATCAGCATCAAACAGGAGCGAGTGGATGATCTTAGACCACTTCATTCACAGGAGCAGGCAAACCTGCCTGCTAGAGACGAACCGAAAGAAATGTTGGCTGTTTATCGGCCTCCTACTCTTTCAATGTTTGTTGGCTCCCGCAAGTATGCTCCACTAACCAACTTACCAAGTCAGGAGTATAAAACAGTTGTGACACTTCCTCCTGATTGGGCTTACAAACCTT
Source organism: Penaeus vannamei (assembly GCF_042767895.1). Taxonomy (NCBI): domain Eukaryota; kingdom Metazoa; phylum Arthropoda; class Malacostraca; order Decapoda; family Penaeidae; genus Penaeus; species Penaeus vannamei. Next base: position 25,190,800 of record NC_091579.1, read on the forward strand.
CATGGCAGTTCCCAGTTGCTGAGAAGCCCCACGGACCAGCTCCTACATTGGGCCACATGGGTCCACTCCATGGAGGTCCTCCATCAACTGGACAAACACAGAAGGTGGGCTTGTCTCCCATCTCACCCATGACTTCAAGTTTGGGTGGGCCAGTATCGGACAGTGGCCCAGGGTCTCAGCGTGGGCCAGGCAGTGTGGGAGGCCCAGCTTCTGCAGGACCACCCATGAATTATGAGCTACCATCCCCTGCATCCAACCAGTCATCTTACCTCAACAAGACACTGCCATCAGTAGAGCCACCAAGCATGGGGCTTAGCCAAGTACCTGAAGCAAATTCCCTTATTGTTAACATCGCTCTGCAGGACTCGAGCGTCAACTTGTTCAGAGATCACAACTTTGATTCGTGCACAATGTGTGTCTGCAATAACAACCAGAAAATTGTTGGAAATATCCGTGGAAAGGATGGAGCTCTATATTTACCACCTACCCATCTTAGTTTAGAAGAAGAAAGTGCAAGTTGCAGTTGTGGTTTCTCTGCAGTAGTTAATAGAAGGTTGGCCTTTCAGGCTGGATTATTTTATGAAGATGAAGTGGATCTTACTGGCCTCCATGAGGCTTTGGTCAATGAGCGTAAAAAGCAGTCTTTACTCATGCTGATGGACAATAAGAATGCAGACAATCCTGAACGTGATACCAGTATTCTAGATCAGATACCTCAGTCTATGTACCAGCTGTTACAAAGCCAGTGCTTAGTAACTTTAAGTACTCCCTCTAGTGTCATTTATAGATCAACAACAGTGTACCAAAATAATAGACGAGACATTATGCTGAACTTAGTGGATTATAAAGATGGTAATGAGATTGCAAGCTTGGCTGTAGAACAGTCACGAGGTGTTAATGTGGGTGAAGGTGAAGTGAACTCCCCTTCAGCAAGACATCAGTGCATGCATAAGTGGTGCTACTACCAGTTCGATGGTCCCACATGTTCTAGGGACATAGTGCGTTGTATGAAGGCCCTCCAGCCTCACCTACAAGAGGCCATACAAAAGAAGGGAAGATGGGTGAACTTATTCAGTGTTGAAGGGCCCCTCACGTGGAGGCAGTTCCACCGCAAGGCTGTTAGAGGCAATGAGGATATTGCTGAACCATTGCCTATTCCTATGTTATTGACAGGCCATGACCGAGACTGGTTGTCCATAGCACCACAATCCCTTAGACACTGGGAAAAATTACTTCTTGAACCTTACTCACAGCAGAGGAATGTGGCATATGTTGTGGTTGCTCCTGATAATGAATTTATACTCAATCATGTGCGCACATTCTTCAAGGAGTTGTCATCTATATATGAGGTAAGTTTTATATTTTGCTTTTATATGATGATAGTTGCATACAAATTCAGATTTACTGAGAATTTAGTAAAAGTTAAAAAACAGATAGGCATATGAACTTATAACAGGAACTGGAAAGAAATAGCATAATAAGCAGCAGGCAAGAGATGCTAAGGAACCATTTTTTAATATTACAACTAGATGGTGCTATAGGAGTAAAGATAGAGAATACAAGTGGGACAAAAGGGAATGTGTTAGATATAGCAAACACTTTGTGTATGAGTTTGCAAGATCACATTGAAAATACTACTGCAGGAAGTGGCTGTAGTGCAGCATGGAACTGCAGTCAGAGTATTAATAGAAAGTGTTAAAAAGATGGACAGATACAAAGAGAAGTTTTATGGTTTTTTGTTTTTTGTTTTTTGTGTGTGTGTGTGATTTTATATACTGATTTGTATAACCTAATCGTGTCAGTACAGGCACAAAAGGGGGAAACTAAGGTTCAGTAAAATGTAGTTGATCGTTGTTTTATTACAAGAAATATGAGATAGAATGGTTTAGAATTATGATAGATGAGGAGTTGTGTAGGTTAAAGAGAAATTGTAATGTCTGAATGACAAAATTATTTGGAAATTTGAGAGAGAGCAAAGTGTGCATGGATTAGTATATGTGAGAGTATACTGATCATGGTCACACTGTTCTTCATTTAACAACAGAAGTATCACAGTTTTTTGTATGTAGCTTTGATGTTGCTTATTAAGAATTATCTGATAATTGAATATCATCATATGTGCAAGAGTGTCGGCTTTGTATCTGTACTTGGCATAACCTGTTTTACTCTGTATGTTTGAAATGACATTGAAAGTTGAATAGAATAGCATTCAAAGTATAATTAGTTTATAAATCAAATATATGTAAATTCTTTAATGAGAATTTGGCATTTTTTATTTTAGGCTTTTGATTGATTATATGAAAAGTGTTCATACTAGATATTATATTGTAAGAATTAAGCCTTACCCAGTCTTTTAAGTGTTGACACAGAATATATGCAAATTTGTTTATGAATCCATTGTTTGTATCATTGTTTAGTACAGTGTTTTGATCATAATGTAAACTTTAGTAAAGAATATCTCATATGCATATATACTTTGATTCTAGAGTAAGCTGTATTTTAAATAATTTCATTACTGGCTAGATGAATATCTGCTTTTTGTTACATATTATAAAACTGAATTAGTACTCTTGTAGACATTCTTGTGGGCATTTGTGAATATTTCTTTGGACGATTAAATCTGTTACGTGTTTAAGAAAAGCCATGAAAACATACAGGGTCATCAAAACTTAATAAATGTTCTATTTATATAGAACAATATTCCTTGTGATGAATTTGTTCTTAGTGTTGCCTCATTTTGTTTGTGGAATTTTGTATAACAAAACACTTTTGCTGTTATAGTTGTGCAAGCTTGGTCGTCATGCCCCCATACAACGAGTCCTGAGAAATGGCATAATGAGGATAAGCAAAACTGCAGCATCCAAAGTAGCCAATGAGCCATTAGAGGAGTGGTTCTCCCTCTTGGGTGACTCCCATGTGTCCACCAACCTCAAAGTTTACGCACAGGTGAGTTTAGTGTGTTTGGACAATTGTTTTGAGTAATCAGTCTTTCAGACTTCATTCCTCTCATAAACAGTGATTGTTTTAATTTATTTGCCCTTCCTCTGAATGTTGTATTTTTTCCTTCAGGTTTGTCGGTACTGGTTGGCCCCACACCTAGCAATGCTTAGTATGGACAAGACTCTGTTTGAAGCACCAGGACCCAACAGACCTGCAGAGAGGCAAGCTCCATCACCAATGCCTCCTCCCTCATCAGAGAACATGGGGAACACCAACCCCTCAACAACACCCACGTCAAACTCGGAGCCGGAGTCCTTCTCCTCCTCTTCCTCCTCATCATCTTCGTCTTCTTCATCATCATCTTCCTCCTCCACATCCACCTCATCATCTTCTGCAACTTCTACCTCTGGCACAGTAAGTTAGGTCTTGTGTTCAGAAAGTACCATAAGTATTGCCATTTCTAACAAATTGAGGAAGATTATTGACTAAATTGTTGACATTTATGTAAACTCTTTCCACCAGGAACATTTGATGACTACTGTAGTTTTTTGTGAATTGCTTTTATGCATAGATGGCTCAATTAGTCAATTATTTGGCCTATGTGACCTCACCTGATTTCCCCTTTCCCATTGTTTTCTTTAAAAGTCTATCTCTAATGCTTTTGATATTGAAAAATATTATTGTTGAGGAACCATCCATGTGGAAATTCAATTTGATAACTAAAATTTCAGTGGACAGGTCATATACGTACATGCCATCCCCAGCAGCATTATTTTTATCGAGTTTTTGAAATTTACAAGAGCTATTTATCTTAGCAGCCAGGTAACATCCCGCTGGGTGCAAGTCTAAATGAAGTAGAGGAAGACGACTCCCCTCCTCCAGCCATTCTTGTCTACTTGGTGGACCCCTTCAATGTTGGGCAAGACCACCCTGACATGCACCGCTTGGTTACCTTAGGGTTGCTCCGCTGCTACGAACACATGCTGGAGGGATTGACTGAGAGCATGCAGAATAATGTGTATCTCCAGGTGAGTTGTTTGTGGTTAATTCTTATTGATTGATTTAACCCCCTGGATCCGGTTGCAATGGTTATGTAAGTGGCCAGCATCCCAGGCGTGTGGTGTGTAGACCGGGTGCCCACGAACCCCCATGAGCGGTGACAAGAATCCGTGCCTCCCCTTTGAGAAGTTATTTTGTGAAAACTTTTTTAGTTTTATTGCCATTTTCCAATGTCCATATTTGTCTTTTAATTTGCTTTATCAGAGATGGTAATTATATATTTTCCTTGCACGGACTCCATATCATATCTTTATGTAGTAAATAGCTCAGTGCAAGAAAAAAGAATATGGAACATTTGGTTATTTGTCATATATCATTTTTTTGCAATTTTCAATTTTACACAATACAACCTGTGCCGCCGGTCACAGTGGCCAGGAATATGGTTCTCAGCATGGAAATGGCGTCCTCCCTGGAGCTGGCATTCTTTCAGGCACTGCTTACGCACATTACATTCCACATTCGTTTATCAATGGGAATAATACTAAAGCTCCCTTCTAAGCACCAAATGAGTCAAATCATACTCCAAGAGGTTTGTGCACTCGTGGTGAGTCTTTTCCGCCATCCTGGTCTTTGCTCTTGACTCTTTGTTCATGTCACCCATGTAGCTGCCCAAGTTTTTCCCTGACATGATCGCAACGTCATCCGGGTCCAGGGGGTTAATATATGCAACATGGTAACTATGTGAAGTCCACCCTGAATGATTTTGAGTACATTGGCCCCAGTGCTATATAGTGTTCGATAAAGTTGATTTCTATTGTGTAACCTGTATGATCATCAAACTAGTACACTTATTGTAAGTACTTTATGGTGGTGTATATATATTGCCAAGGAAAAAGGAGGTTGATCAAGTAGTCCATTATTTACTAAAGATTAATATTTCACCTTTTCCCTTTGTCAGATTGTCTCATTGGAGAGTATACTGGAGTTGGCCAGTGACTCACATGACCGGTCCCACCACATAGACCAGCTCAAGAGTCTGGCCTTCTCTGTGTTCATGCAGTGCAGAAGAACTTTGACTCATAATGCAACAGTCAAGTCCCTAACAGGTTTTGGACCTGCTGCTGCATATGATGATTTCCTCAAGCCTAAGGAAGCTAGTGTAAGTTTTCAGCTATGAGCTCAAAATAGACAAAAGTTAATGAATCATTTTGCATTTTTTGCATCTTTACACCCAGATGTATGTAAGCACAGCATACTTTTACATGGTACAAGTGTATTCATGCATACAATCTTTCTCTTATAGCTTGCAGCAGAGGAAAAGAGGCAAGCTCCTTACCACATATTCTCCCCTGCATACATTGTTGCCCCCATCAAAGAGAGTCGTGGTACATATAAGGAGGCACAGGAGGCTCTTGGAGCTCCACGTGAAAAGTCAACCATCTTGAACTGCACCTACTGCCTGTCTGAAGATCAGAGATGGCTCTTAGCAACAGCCACTGATGAATTAGGGGAAATTTTAGAGACTGTAACAATCAATATTGAAATTCCAAATAGGTAAGGATTTAAACTCCTCAGGTGTTATGTAAATTATTACTTTCATTTTAGTGTCAATTTGATAATTTTAATGTGACTTTAAGCAAAAATTTTGAAAGTTTATGGTTTGAAAGAGAGGATCTTATTGATGATTTATCTGACTTACAGGACGAGAAGAAAGAAAGCTTCTGCTCGTCGTTATGGCTTGAAGAAGTTGATGGATTGGATACTTAGTGTGATGTCTATTGGTGTACATCCCTGGCGCCTAGTCGTAGGTAGGCTTGGTAGAATGGGCCACGGAGAATTGAAAGGCTGGTCTTCCCTCCTGTCAAAGAAGTCTCTCATCCAGGCTAATAAGAATCTGAGAGAAATGTGTAAGCAGTGTGCATATCTGTTCCCTGGAGATGCCCCATGCATACTATCTGCATGTCTGGTTGCTATTGAGCCAGACTCATCGTTTAGAATGATGCCAGATATGTTTACACCAGATGAGAGATTTGGACAGAATAGCCAGAACTGTAGCCTGTCAACTCCACAAGATCTCACTTGTACACATATTCTGGTCTTCCCAACTTCTGCTACTGCTCAGGTGAGTGCTATGATAAATGTAGAGTGCTTGATATTTTGCTATAAATATTCATAAAATTCTGTGTTTGTGAGGTTGAGATGGTCACATACTAACCTACTGGTGTTCTCTTTTTACAGTCAGCACAGCAGAGATTCCAGGAGGAGACCACTTTCCACTTTGAGGGTAATGGGTTGTTATTAGATGATGAAGATCTAGAGAACGATATAGGTGGTAGTATAAGTGACATTGGCATGAGCATGGGACTCAACATCCAGGATATCCTTGGACTAGACACCGGGCCTAACCAGGATGACCAGTTAGAAGATGGAGGTGGACAAAGAGACTCCCTATCCCAGCCTGGTAGTCCCACGGCTGGAGTCGGTGGTCGAACCAGTCCCTCACAGTTTTCTGGTCAAGCGCGTAGCAATGGTATAGTCCTGGTTGACCCTGAAGAGGATTCTGGTGGTTCAGTGTTACAACAGCCCTTGGCTCTTGGTTACTATGTCTCCACTGCATCCACGGGTCGGCTGCCGAGATGGTTCTGGTCGTCCTGCCCTCACCTTGAAACATCCTGCCCAGTGTTCCTTAAGTCAGCCCTCCATCTTCACTCACCTGGAATTACACAGTCTGAAGATTTGATCATGAACACTACAAATAACAAGGTCCACCCATTGGATTCTTCTATCACCACTGATGTCCTTAGGTAAGTAGCAAATATACATTCTCCAGAATATTTTCGTCACAAGGTGGTTCTTTAAAACAACAGGATGAATTTAGGGAAATAGCAAAGTATCTTTAATCATTAGCATAAAGGAAATGATGTTGCTTGGTACCCTGGAATAGATATTACAAATGGCACTAGTAGGAAATGGTAGTGACAATAAGTAACATGAATATTTTTTAAGTGCAGGGTAGAGCTACATTAGTTGAGAGTATAACATAAAGCTAACAAATTCTTTTCTTGTTTCAACAGATTTGTCCTGGAAGGGTACAATGGCCTCTCATGGCTAGTCCTGGATCCTGCCAAACAAGACAGAAGATCTTGCCTGCCATTACACATGCAAGTTCTGTCTCATCTGTACAATGTGATGGCAGCCCTTGTGTAACTACTGCTCTTCTGCAAACACCAAATAAAAATGAAAAGATAAAAAATATATAGACAGAAGCTTGGTATAATAGACCTGCCCTGGTGCAATGAATGGGCATTGTCTGAAACAACTTAATGATATTGTAATTAATTGCCCTTTGACAAAAATTCTGCTTGACTGTTAGATGTAGTAGTAGTTCTTATTTGTTTAAAGATTCTAAATGACCAAAAAATACTAGAATCTCTAAAGACAAATATCCTTTGTGCAGTATTTCTTGCCCAGGGCAATATGTCATTGAGTTCCAAGCTTAGTGAATTTCGTAGTGTAAAGACTGAAACATCATTGAAGAAAGGTTGAGGCTGTTGTATTCGGCCTGTGTACACTAACCAAAGCATATTTTACTCAAGCGATAAGGAAGTAGAAAGTAATAATCAGTGCCTGGGTGGACATAGAGGTCAAGGTGGGACTTGTTACTGCCTGGCCTGCCAAAACAGAAAAGCTGTGAATATTACCAGATACCTAAATGACCAAAGTGTTTGGGAAACAGGGCTGTATGTCTAAGAGATGCATAATGATTCCTAATGCTCAAAGAAAGGTCTTACCTCACACAACTAGCATTATCTCAAAGATGACTGTAAATACTTAACTTATTATGGCCATAAGTCCACCACAATGCAATCAAAACAGTCCTGCCTTATGATAACATGGACAACCATAGAGAAATTAATGGGTGGATAAACTTTGAGGAGCACAAGAAAGGCATCATGGTGTAAAGAAATGCTCATTTCACAATGATTGTAAAATGGAATCACAAGTGTGAGTTAACGGCCAGAATAAATACATATGGGCCACTGGTATCGTGGGCTGGGCGCCGTAAACCAGTGCATTGTTAGTGACTAGTATCCAAGCAGGATTGTCTGTGATAATGAGTAACAGATTGAATGTACTTCGTAATTGGATATTTATGCCTTTTATTATTAACACTTGTTTCAGCACAGGTTGGTGCTGTTAATTTCAATAATGTAAATAGGCAGTGGTGTTGTACAAGCTGGGTGGGTTTGGCCTCTTCCACGCCCTGACTTGCTGTTTCCCAGAGGCTCTCAGAGTAGTAGTGTACAGTAATGTTGATTGTACACCTGTGTACATGTTGCCTCATGCACCTGAAGCCAAATTGTATATAAATAGTGTGTCAGGTGACTCCTAGATTTGGGGGTAAAGGCTCGGCAACAGCATCTCAGTGGCTTTCGGGGCCCCCTCCCTCTCCCCTCCCCGCCCCTCCCCCCACTGCTCTCATGTACAGACTCTAGGTTATGTGTACAGTGAGACACAAGTTTTACACCTCGTGACTGTTTATACAAGTTAAGTATTTTCCCCCTGATGCAGCCACCTCCAATCTTCATGCAAATGGAGGGGGTTGTGGTGTAAAATATTTCTGGCAGTAAATTCTATTGTTTATTTTGAGACTAACTATAAAAAACATAAAAATCAAGTAGCATCTAAGGGTAGATAGTTTAAAGAAAGTATTTTACAAATGGAACATTTGTACAAGGAGTGTATTTTAAAAAATGGTTAATAACCAAAAGGGAAGATGGCAGAAACCTTCCAACGGCAAGTATCGGCTTCTCTCGTCCCTGGGCCTCAGAGTCTGGCAGTCAGGCAGCTATCTCTTCCCAGAGCCCTCGGCCATTGCTGTCTTTGCTGTCCGCCTCGCCGTAAACATGTTGTACTGAACCCCGCCAGAATGTCTTGGTACTGCAGTTCTCATATTTTGTCTCTCGCAGCATGACAAAACTTTGCGAGGAGTCCATCAGTTGAAGCATTGCAGTGACTTTGGAACATTAGAGGAATGCAACATATTTTTGCGATGGTGAAGACACAAATTCATGCAGCCTACAATAATATGGGAGTCATGCCTAAGGGTGCCCAGGTGGGTCGAAAGGGATTGAGAATGAAGACAAACTTAATGCACTTTTATGCATTCTTCTGAGGTTGGGACAGCCTTACGCCAGCCAGGGTGTGTGTGGAGCAATCTATTTATGTGCGTCTCGTTATTTCTGACCTGCCTACCTGTCGACCTGTCTACTAAAAATGGAGTGTGTGGAGATTTACAGTTGTGTTTACATTTTTAAGGAGTAGGGTTTTTACAGTGAAATTTTATATGTACTATTTTATTTGTGAACAACTTTTGACTCTATGCAGTATTTTAGACAAAAGAGTATTTGCTTGTGTATCATCAGGTAATGAAGTGACTCTGATACATGAAAGGCAAAGCTAACGTTGATTCTCAGTCCAATTAACAAAGAAAATTCTAATTAGTCATTATTTTTTACAAATCTTCTTTTGTATGGAAATTACAAATTGACTCTGCAATAACCAAGTTGACTAGATGCAATCACATTTTTAGTATTTGAGATAAGATATATTGTAGACAGATTACAGGTCTTAGGCTGCCATGGGGCTAGTGGCAGCTTCCCTCCTCTTCTTGCTCAACAGCTCTTCTGGTTTTACTCCTCTCTCTCTTTGCTCAACAACTGTCTGTCTGTCTCATATTACCATTTTTGTTTGAAGACTGACAAATCAAAAGAAGTCCTTGATAACAAGTAGTCTGATATTTTTACACAAAATGTTACTTAGACTGTTCGTATTATATTGATTATTATTTTTGTTTATTGTTTGTAAATACAATGGAAATGCTTTTATCATTGGACGCCAGTCAGTTTTCTCTAGTTAAGTCAGTTCAAATTTGTCAGTGCCCCATTGCGTTACCTACTCTGCTACAGTGGCATGTGACCCAAGCCACATAGCGATGAGAAAAAAATGCCTTTATTATCTGTTGACTTTTTAAATTCCGTTGTGCATGATTTTGTAGGTGATTAACACAGCCTCCTTGATAATTGTCAGATGTTTAATGCTGCTGCACAACTGTTATGTTTTTTATTTTTTTTATTTTTTTTATTTTTATTTTTTGGATTAACTCCCTCCACTCTTTTTTTCCTGTGTATTGTTAGTTGTGGGTAGCTGCTCTGGCCAGAGTGCTGTATGAGTGGTGGTGCGAGAATGACAAGAGTGAAAGTAAGGGGGAGTGAGCTCCAACTCACCCCGCTGTCATTATTATCATTGGTATAAAATACAATTTTATGTGTATATAAGGTGTTTATCTTAACCCCCCATATGGTTCAATTCTTACATCAGAAACTGTTGCAAAGGATTTCTAAGTGTAGCATGCAAACCTTGGGACTTCTGTGATTTGCTCAACATACACGAGCAATTGAGTTGAAATTAAGTTGGTTTTATCATATTAGTAATGCTATATTACCTTTGATACCTAGCACATTTATTTGTTTAGAACTAATAACTTATTTTATTAGATGACAATGGACTAATTTACCAAACAATTTAGTATATATTTACCAATGCCCAATGTCAACAGACTGCTCACTCAGTAAACATATTAGGAGCTAATAACAAAAAATCGCATGCATTAGCAGATCTGTGAAGAAAAAAATACCAAAATGAAATTTATAATCAAGCTTGAGCAAAGCTTTCTTTTATTACACACGAACTTGAATATTAAACAATCTGGCACAAGTCATATGTAATATCATGTAAGTGTATAAGTGCGACGTACAACGTAAGGAAAATAAATTTATGCAAGCGTAGATCTAGCTAAATAAATCTGATAAAATGTTGCATGGTATCTGTAAACGGGTTAAGAAAGGAGTATAAGATGATGGACGTTCAGTGGAAACCACGATTTTCAAGAAAACATTTGTAGTTCAATTCCACTAGAAAAAAAAAGTTTATTTAAAAGTATGACTTCCTTTCTGATGATAATTCACTTAGGAATCACAGTACTTGATGATACTATATCATTTATTACCTAGTACATGTTTGTATTTATATAAAAAAAAAATGAATTAAGATTCCTGTCTCTTGGAAAATCCAGGAATGAAATACAACCGAAGAACAGTGTTTGGACCGATAAACAAATTTCCATTGTAATTAAATGGTGAGAAAGTAATATAATCACAGTTTTCGAGTTGGGGAAAATGTCAGTTGTCGAAATCCTAGTACATTGAGACCTAATAGATAGAAGCTTGGTACCTATAAGGTAGGAATGGTCTATCATGTTAACGGGATATTTATATAAATATTCCTATGACCTTGAATATTGGGATTTAAATATTCCTATGACTTTGAATATATTTTGCTTCCTTTTGATGCAGTACTGCCTCTAAAACTGGATCAGCCAAATAAAATTCATCATCTGCAAACAAGTTTATTTACATGAAATTCATATAAAAACTAATGTGTCCGGCACATACAACAACAAACTGTAACGAACATTTATCTAAATAATAAACAAACCAATATCATAATGCTTACTAAATATGCATATAATTATCCCTCTCCCAAAACGAGGTTAAAGGGACAATCTCGCATATGCGGAAGGCTGAAGTAACAACAGCTGACTGAGTCGCTGCCGCTGTGTAGAATATATGGCTTGCCTCGGTGGCGGGGAAGAGATGAGGACGTCTAGGCTAGGCGAAGGTGCCAGGATGAGGTAAATAGGGGAATGTGGAGACTGAGTCGTTTGGGTATTGGCAGCATGGCAGTAGGACTATCGTTACACGGTGTTTAGTGGCCGTGTCCCGTGCGAGTGTAGGGAAGTGGTGGTGCCACTGGGAGTACCGCCCCCTGGGGTTGGTATCCTCCATGATCAGCCACGAAGGAGATGTCCACTTGTTGTCCCTCGGGAGACGTGTAGCTGTAGAATATAAGGCAGTTGAGTTACAGTCGGGTATTTATGGCATCCTGTAAGAGATGTGAACTACGAGGGTAGACTACAGAAAATAGGACTTCGTACTTGGAATGAAAGAAAGAAAAGAGGTGGCATGATTATGCTTTACAACGATTTTTCAGGAAGAGTGACCTTACATAGAGATGACCTATACTTGGGAACGCGAGACGTACGAAAACGCTTAAAAGTAAAGAACAAATGTCAAAAA
>NC_091579.1:25212936-25217936 GCF_042767895.1 Penaeus vannamei
GTCCTTCCCCCAAATCCACATATCACGAGACGTATACATCCAAGCCCCAACATAAGCTGCTCCCTCTACCATATTTGCATCTATGACCTGCCCCTTCCCTGTAACGTACAAGAAAATTTAACTAAACACTTATTATAGAGAAAAGAGAGATGAAAGAATAGGATGAAAACAAATAAAAATATACATCTCCACATAATTTGTACAATGTAAGATATTTGTACATTGTAAAGTACCACTGACTAAGAAACTTTTGCTCCCACATTCATAGTAGATCAAATAAGAAAGACAAAAAGAGACAGCACAAACAAACACAAAAAATGTATTATACTGTAAGAAATGTTTAGATGGATAGGCCTATTTACAGTAGGAATATATATATATATATATATAAAATATATAAACATTAATATATGCTCAGGCATATGAAGTCACAGTCTCAAAATAGAATCCCAAGAGACCTGGTTAAAAGGTGTGAGTTCAATTAAAGACCACTAACTCAGCTCCAATAGTTATGAGACAAGTTTATGAATGGTGCTACAGACTCACAGAAGATATACATATTTCTTTTGAGAAAGACCAATGCCACAACGAGCAAAAGAAAAATGCCAGGCACTTATTTAGCTACACAAACAGTTCAGGAACTGGTTGTCACTCACAACACGATTATGACCAATTCTTTAAAAATAACATGCATCATGGTGGTTCAGTACAAATCTGTGTATAATATGGCAAACGACCCAGAGGTAACACTAAAAACATTGCTTGCTGTTATGGAAAAAATCAAGGAACCACCACCGTTTGGTAAGCCTAATGTAAATGTAGCCTGAGGTATCAAGTAGAGCAGTAGTTAGAGCAGACATTTTCTTGCAATCATCTTCAAAAATTGTTGCCAAAGCTTCTGTCTTTGATTTGGAGGAAGTCTAAGGTCTTTGGCTCAATCACACATCTCAAGTCAAATAATTTTGCTTCAATATACAAAAGTGGTGCCAGAGTAGTGGGGGTCAAAGTTCTGGCCCCCCTCAAAATAGGAAACATTCAAATCCTGGTAGTCATTTCCTTGAAAAACTGGAAACCCTAGGAAATCAGACTATCAAAACTAATGTAATATAAATCCTACTTCCTGCAGCATTTATTAACATCTATACCTGATCCATCTTAAAAGGCCAACTTTCAATTAAATCTTTATCAGAATTACTTGTAATATGTAAGTAGAAGGAAGTTCTTAACAATGAAAAAATGGTATGTCACTAAACCAAGTATGAATATAATGCATATGATGGGTTTGCAATCAGCAATGCACCTTCAGTAATGGTACAAAATTAAGGTTAGCTTACCAATCAGAAATTACACTTTTTTCAACACTGCTTTGAACCATCTTGCTATGTATATCACAAATTTATAACCATATATAAATATTGTCAATTTCAGTCAAAATATATCCAACTTCTGGCCTTCTCTACATTGATTGTAATAATTTTCTTAGTTCTCTATTACTGGAAATGTTAGCAAACTTCACCTGTGCCATTTTATATTCTTTCAATAACTTTTATCTAAATTAGTTTGGGTTTCAGTGATGCTATGCCCAGAAATTATACACAATAATTCAAAGCACAAAACACAACGCTAATACTTTACATTCATAAGCTTGCCCACATATATAGAGGCAAACACAGACAAAGATGCACACACACATACAAACACCAGAGAAGGACATTTAGCAGGTTATACTATATGTATCTACATCCTCCCCGAAATAATAAGTATAAACTACCATCCAGTTCCTCGCTGCTGTTTCCAAATGTTCAAATCTCGAGAGGTGTACAACCATGCTCCAACATAAGCTGCTCCTTCAACCATGTTGCAATCTATCACCTGACCTTTCCCTGCAATCATGTCAATAACTAACTGCTACTATAGAGAAAGAAAGAAAGAAAGAAAAAAAAGAAAGAAAAAATAATAAATAAAGAAAGAGAAAAATATAGAAAGAAAGAAAGAGAAAAAGAAAGAAAGAAAGAAAGAAAAAGAAAGAAAGATAGAAAGAATGAGAAAGAAAGAAGACACATTATACATTAAACATCCCTTGATAATTATATGATGCTGTACAACATATATGAATGAAAAGACTCATTCATGACTGATAACACTTTATGTACTTATATTTTTTTCCCCTTCTAATCATCATTAATATATCAACTGCAATAAATTTTCACTTCTTGTGGAGCCGAAAACAAGAAAATATACTATAATATACTGTATAAATAAAACATGTAGCCTTAGCTGCTTCACACTGAAGATTAGGAGAGCCTAATATTTTTTAACCATAATGCCATCTTTTTTGTACAGACCTGATCGACTGCGTTCTAACAATGCCAGAGTAATCCCCAAGGAACACATGAGGCCACCACCGGCAAAATCAGCTAGAAGGTTGATAGGGGGTGTTGGTGGTCCATCTTTCCGACCCAGCATAGATAGTAAACCTGTAAAATCATTGCAGTATTAGGAAAAAAGTAAATCAGAAAATCAAACATAAAAATGAGGTATGTAATTTGACAGATTAATTCTACATAGAAACACTCAATTCTCCTATACAGAAATTGTAAATTATATCCGTAACATATGCAGATTATATAACATTTATGTTTATTCCCACATGAAAATATGGAATAGTAAAAAAAAAAAAAAAAAAAAAAAAAAAAAAAAAAAAAAAAAAAATAAAACTCTGGCTCATACATCACTTTTCACTTAACTTTCTTTGGAAAAGACATTAAAAAAATGAGATCCTCTAACCTGAAAGTTCATGATCAAAATATAACTGATCTAGTAGATCAAATAAAGCCTTCTCAGTTGAAGACTGGGTATGATCTTACATATCATATAATACATCATCATATTATATAATGCATCATATCAACAACTATGTCACTAGAGGAAGCATGCCTGATTTAAAAGCAGTTTGCAGGAAGAAAGGTTTTATAGTTAGGAATTTCAAAAAATTCAGAAAAAGGAAAACTCCAAAACTAAACAATCTATAAACCATACACACCTTATGCATATGTCTGAGCATGCTATTAAACTTTGATGACCTTGTCCAATAACAACAGTAATAGTAATAGTCTGGTTAAGTATGAGCATGGGGCTACAACCTGGGGAGAGCATCAAGATAAATAGTTCTACAATCATTACATTAAGAACTGAATAGAACTTGTTCCCACTTTTCCTATAAACAACATAATATTCATGGAAATTCCTAAGTTATAGGTGGCTTCTAAATGATGAAATCAAATAGACAAGATGGACTACTTGATGAATATAAACTAGTTTGAAATTATAAATCAAGCTTTCTTTTGTATTCTCAATAAAATGAACTCTCTATAAACACCATGGTGAACATGTAATATTCAAAATAAGTGAATCACTACTGTTCTGTCCAGAAAAATTTTAAAAAGTTTGGTTAGACCTTTAGTAGTTCAATTACATGCCCAGCATCTATTACAACAGAGAAGACACACATCAATTCACCAATGTACAAAGCACTACAACATATGGACAGACCTGAGATTGCCACGTAATTTATGTCGTGCCCTGCCATGTCTGCGTATGGTCCTGCCTGTCCAAACCCTGTCAGCCTGGCATATATCAGTCCTGGATTATCCTTCATTAGTTCCTTGGGCCCGAGACCAATCTTTTCCATCACACCTGCAAAATGATTATGACATAAACAAGAAGGAAGCAAGGAATGAAAAGGAGGATGAAGAACTGTAAAGAATGGAAGAAAACAAGGAAGGTGAAAAAGAAAAGGATGAAGAGCAGATATATATTCAAGCAAAGAAAAACAGGAAAGCTGGGTCTCTCATTCTATTTTCTTTCCTGTTTTGTAGTCATTAGTACACTAGTATCCACTCTCTCGTATAGCGTACTTTCTGAATAATTCTACTATACATTTATTTACAAAAAATTATTATAGCAAAATATCATAACACATTTTTTCTCTTTATTCTTTGAATACTGAGAATATGATATGAATACTAGATGCTCCTTCTTAGCAGAAAAATTAAATACTCATCAATCATAAAACAAGCACACAAAAAAATAATTAACACAAAATCTATACTTTTTATTAACTCATTGGCGCCGGGTGTCACGTACGTACATGCCATGGCTGTTGTGGACCAAACGCCGGGGGCATCATGCCATGCCCATTCCCGCACTACTGGCTCGTCGGACGGAGGTTGTTTTTCTCCAGTAATAGCGGCTTCATTTATATGGTAAAGATTTTAGGCAATGGCACCTAAAGTGAAGGTAAACCTTCAAAATTTTAATATCTTTATAAAGTTTAGCAAAATAAAAGCTTTTAGGTGCTATATGTTGCTCGCAAACTACCAATCAAGCCGGGCGCAAACAGGGGAAACTGCCGGTGCGCGCCAACAAGCCGGTGCATACGTAAACTTGACAAAATTTTTACCCGTCGCTGATGGGTTAATCAAACTACAATTTCATATTTCAACCGTAAAATTTATCTATTCTTTCAGTGACAGGAATATTCAGTTTCTAAAAAAATATTCATCAATATACCTGTAAAGAAACCAACAGTAGTCCTTATAATAATCAACTTTAATGTATTAAACTAACACAGTAATTTTCTTCTTTTACCTCTCCGATATGGCTCAATAAGAACATCCGCGCCTTTGCATAATTTCTTCACAAGCCCTATTCCTTCAGGTTTCTTCAAGTCAACAGCAAGAGAGCGCTTTCCTCTGCATAGCCTGTCCATATCTGGTGCTTTGGTCTGCAAAGAAGAAAATCAAAAGAGACAGTTAGGCAAAATTATGTTTAATCTCGAAAAAGGGTTAAGAATCGATAAGATCTCAGTGTATATTATCTATTTTGTTCTGTATGTTACTGTTACTTTGATAACTGAAACTGATATTGGCTTGTAATTTGAGTATCCAAAAATTTGTCTAAAAAATTATGTAAAGGCTGAAAAATGAGAAAAAATGGAA
>NC_091579.1:25222936-25230436 GCF_042767895.1 Penaeus vannamei
TGCTTTATTTTAAGACTGCTACAGTTGCCGTATCAGTTAACGTGTATCATTGTATCTCCTCTTTTGTTTCCAGCTCAACCTAGTTGGCCCCCATCTCACTCTCTCTCTCTATCTATATATCTGTTTGTTTGTCTATCTGTCTGTCTATCTGTTTCTCTCCTATCTCTATGTTTGTCTGTCTGTCTCTTTCTTATCTCTATCTGTTTACTTGTCTGTCTGTCTCTCACTCTCACTTCTCTCTGTTTGTTTGTCGGCCTGTCTCTCTCTCTCTCTTTTTGTATATTTGTCTGTCTATCTGTCTGTTTGTCTCTGTCTCTCTCTTTTATCTCAGCAATCTAAAACACTGTACCTGCATATTGGGCATTCGTTACTTCATCAAAGCAATGTTATATATGCAGTTGATATGCATTCTCCCTCAAGACTTTGTCCATATTGTAAAAGACCTACATTTCAATTTGAAACATTACTTTAGACAGCTGTTAAACTGATGTACCTCAGAGACATCACAGACAAGCATCCAGTGTGTTAGAAGTCAGAAGCAATTTTCATCTCTTGACCAACATCAAGTTCGTTCTCTTTTCTGGTTCCACGTCTTTTATTTTCTCTCTTGGTCTCTCCTGTTCTTTACACCTCTCTCTCCCTCTGGTGCTCTGTATCTCTTTCTCTTTCTCCGTCTGTCTCATTCTCTCTCTCTCTCTTCCTTTGTCTCTCATGGGCGGGTCCAGAGAATTTTCTGGTGGGGGGCACAGGGGGGTAATAACAATAAATCTGGGGGAGTCGCCCAAAAGTAACAAAAATTAAGACTGCCTACTTCAATATTTATATTGTACAGTTTCACATTTTGTTTTCATCATACTTTTCTTGGCCACATTAAATCTCCTAGGTGTACTTTTGCTAAGTGGTAGGCTAACACACAGAACAATGATGTTTGCTGTACAGTTAGGCAGATGACCATTATGGGTGGGGGTGGGGGTGGGGGGCACACGGGGTGGCCAATCAGATTGCAGGGGAGGGGGTGTCCCCCGTGCCACCATGGAAGCCCCGCCTCTGTTGTCTCTGTCTGTCTATCTGTCTGTCTATCTCTCTCTCTCTCTCCTTACTATACTTAAAAGAAACTCATGAAACTCGTCGGTCACAGCGAAATGCAGCCGGTCACTGCAGCACAGGCCGCACCGCCATCACCAAGCCAATAAGGGTAGGATCCTCTGGGCCCTCCTGCGTCTCCTGAGCCGACCGCCACTCCAGCAGCCCCTTCTTCGCCGCGCCCAAATCGTCACTAAGATCTGTGGCTGAGGGCTTCTGCAGGCGTCGAGTGCCCGTGGGAAGGGCGCTGTAGCATCTTGGGGGTTCCAGATACCACCAGCCAGCTCCATACGTATTACTGCATTCTTCGTCTGAGGATGATAATGTTGATAGCTTTGTATTCGTTCTAACTGTGATGATAACTAGTAGATAATGATAATGATCTTGGTAATGGATATAAATTGAATTAAAACAATGGGTCATTTTCATATCGAAAAAGACCACAAAATCAGACATGATTTATCTTTTCCTTGATTCCATTAATAACTCAAAAAGGAACATAACAGACACCAACAAAACCAACACACATTTTCTCTCTCTCTCTCTCTCTCTCTCTCTCTCTCTCTCTCTCTCTCTCTCTCTCTCTCTCTCTCTCTCTCTCTCTCTCTCTCTCTCTCCCCCTTTACCTGCAGGAGTGCCATCCCGTACATCCGGGAAAGCGAAGGCAGCGGCTGAGTGAGGCGTCAAGGCATCTTCGGCGGTGCTCGAGGCGTCGTAATCGGCCACCAGAAGCCGGTAACCCTCGTTCTGTCCGTCAACCCTAAGGGGAAGAAGGGAAGGGAGTGACGGTCAATGGTTCAATCAGCTGTTTTGCTTTTGCCTACGGAGATGAATATCAATTTATATTTTTATATATTTATTTTCGCTTCATTTTTGTTTTGTTTTTGGCTTGCGGAGGTGAACATTAATTTATATTTCTGTATATTTTATTACCTTTTCCTTTTCTTTCTTTTTTTGAGGAATTCAGGTTTCAGATATTTCAATGAAAATAAATAATAAATAATAAACATAAATACAAAGATTATTTCAAAAATTGTTATCGATTTCATTATTTTACCCCGAACCAAATAGCAGATAAAAAAAAATAATTAGCGAATATTTTTAGTATACTGTCTTTATTCCTTTTATATCTTAGGGTTTGATCTAATCAGCTTTGAAGCTTCCTTTTTCCAATCCTAGGGTTTCGGGAGCTATGTCGGATATTAAATTTCATTGTATATTCCTTCTGTATTTCAGGATTTCAGGAAATAAAAGAGTTAAAATTCAATGAAAAGTATTGACTATGGCAGATGAAACCATACTCTGGAATCCACTGATGTTATATAATTCCTGTAAAAAAATAAGTGAAATAAACGAACCAAAGAGTACTTTAAAAACGAGTGACAAATGAGGAGCAATATTTTTTTTCAATAGGATTAGTGCACAGTGACATTGAAAGCGAATGATATAAAAATAGCATAATGTCAATAGAAGAGAGAGAGAAAGAGATAGATAGATAGGAAGAGAGAGAGAGAGCGAGAGATAGAGAAAGGGAGAATGCGAGAGACCATGCGAGAGATAAACGAACAGAAAGAGAGAGAGAGAGAGAGAGAGAGAGAGAGAGAGAGAGAGAGAGAGAGAGAGAGAGAGAGAGAGAGAGAGAGAGAGAGAGAGAGAGAGAGAGAGAGAGAGAGAGAGAGAGAGAGAGAGAGAGAGAGAGAGAGAGAGACCATGCGAGAGATAGACACACAGAAAGAGAGAAAGAGAGAGAGAACGAGAGAGAATATACGAGAGAGAATGCGAGAGAGGAAGAGAAAGAAAATGCAAGAGAGGAAGAAAGCGAGAGAAAGGAAAAAAATGCGAGCGAACATGCAAGAAAGAGATAAACATACAGACTGAAAGTGAAAGAGAGAGAGAGAGAACTCGACAGGAAGTCCCTATCAGCTGACCTTCTGTCCTCCCCCTTGTCGTGAATGACCTAGCCTTATCTTGGGTCATAACTCACTGTCTGCTCGTACCCTCTGATGCCCCCTCCCCCTACAACACGTCATTGCTAATAATAACAATAATAATAATAATGAAATAATGATAATGATAATTATGATGATTATAATGATAATGATAATGATAATGATAATAATGATAAGGATGATAATAATAATAACAATTATAACGGTAATAATAATAATGATAATATATATTATTATTGATAATAATAATGATAATAGTGATAATGATAATATTAATAAGAAAATAAAAATTATAATAATAAATATAATAATAATAATCATTATGACCATGATGTTAATGATGATTTGATAAGAATAATATTGATAATAATAATGATAATGATAGGGATAATAAAAATGATAATGATAATAATGATAGTAATAGCATTAATGATAATAACGATAATAATAATAATGATCGTAATAACAATAATGATAATGATAATAATGATAGTAATAATAACAATAACAATAATCATAATGACAGAATGATAATGGTGATGAAAATGATTAAAACTATAGAAATATAATATTAATAATAATGATAACAATAATAATGATAATAATAATGATAATGATGATGATGTGATGATGATGATGATGATGATGACGATGATGATGATGATGATGGTGACGATGACGATGACGATGATGATGATGATGATGATGATGGTGATGATGATGATGATGATGATAATGATGATGATGATAATAATAATTATAATGATAATGATGATGCAGCTAATACTCCTCTTCATACTACATGACTGATCATTGGATTTACCCAGTTGTCTCCACGCGGACTTGTATCTCACTCGCAGTTGATACGATAAGATGCAATATTTTAAGCAACTCCCACTTTTCACAGGAAGAACAATGGATGCAATAAGAAAGAAAAATGTTTTGTCTGACTTTGAGAGAGAGAGAGAGAGAAAAAAAAAACATTTGAAAGTTTCTAGAAATGTTTTATCTGACTTTGAGAGAGAGAGAGAGAGAGAGAGAGAGAGAGAGAGAGAGAGAGAGAGAGAGAGAGAGAGAGAGAGAGAGAGAGAGAACATTTGAAAGTTTCTAAAACCTTGCGAAGCGAAGCGTGGTGTGTATAAATAATATGATTTGCGGAGTAGTCAAGTACTTTTTTATATTCTATTTTTTATCTTTCACGGTGCATACTTGTAATTAAATATCAGACTAGCATATTGTGTGCTTTCGTGGTTTTCTTCTTATTCTCGTCCTTATTATTATTATTATTATTATTATTATTATTATTATTATCATCATCAATATTACAATGATCATCTTTATTATTATCATTATTATTATTATCATTATCATTATTATCATAATCATCATTATCATTATTGTTATTATTATCATCATCGTAAATATTATTATTATTATCATCATCGTAAATATTATTGTTACCATCATCATTATTATTATTGTAATGATATATACCAACAACTGTAATATTTCACTGTCATTTATGATAATAATAATGATAACGACAGTAAAATAAAATGAGTAATACTAAAAACAATTGCAATAACAACAGAAACAAACACGACATCAAACACAAACACGGACACACTCGAACACGAAGACACACTCGAACACGAAGACACACACGAACACGAAGACACACACGAACACGAAGACACACACGAACACGAAGACACACACGAACACGAAGACACACTCGAACACGAAGACACACTCGAACACGAAGACACACACGAACACTAAGACACACTCGAACACGAAGACACACTCGAACACGAAGACACACTCGAACACGAAGACACACACGAACACGAAGACACACACGAACACGAAGACACACTCGAACACGAAGACACACACGAACACGAAGACACACACTAACACGAAGACACACTCGAATACGAAGACACACTCGAACACGAAGACACACTCGAACACGAAGACACACTCGAGCACGAAGACACACTCGAACACGAAGACACACTCGAACACGAAGACACACACGAAAACACGAAGACACACTCGAACACGAAGACACACTCGAACACGAAGACACACTCGAACACGAAGACACACTCGAACACGAAGACACACACGAACACGAAGACACACTCGAACACGAAGACACACTCGAACACGAAGACACACACGAACACGAAGACACACTCGAACACGAAGACACACACGAACACGAAGACACACTCGAACACGAAGACACACTCGAACACGAAGACACACTCGAACACGAAGACACACTCGAACACGAAGACACACTCGAACACGAAGACACACTCGAACACGAAGACACACTCGAACACGAAGACACACTCGAACACGAAGACACACTCGAACACGAAGACACACTCGAACACGAAGACACACACGAACACGAAGACACACACGAACACGAAGACACACTCGAACACGAAGACACACACGAACACGAAGACACACACGAACACGAAGACACACTCGAACACGAAGACACACTCGAACACGAAGACACACACGAACACGAAGACACACTCGAACACGAAGACACACTCGAACACGAAGACACACTCGAACACGAAGACACACTCGAACACGAAGACACACACGAACGCGAAGACACACACGAACGCGAAGACACACACGAACACGAAGACACACTCGAACACGAAGACACACACGAACACGAAGACACACTCGAACACGAAGACACACACGAACACGAAGACACACTCGAACACGAAGACACACTCGAACACGAAGACACACTCGAACACGAAGACACACTCGAACACGAAGACACACACAAACACGAAGACACACACGAACACGAAGACACACACGAACACGAAGACACACTCGAACACGAAGACACACACGAACACGAAGACACACTCGAACACGAAGACACACTCGAACACGAAGACACACTCGAACACGAAGACACACTCGAACACGAAGACACACACGAACACGAAGACACACACGAACACGAAGACACACTCGAACACGAAGACGCACTCGAACACGAAAACACACACGAACACGAAGACACACTCGAACACGAAGACACACACGAACACGAAGACACACACGAACACGAAGACACACACGAACACGAAGACACACTCGAACAAGAAGACACACTCGAACACGAAGACACACACGAACACGAAGACACACTCGAACACGAAGACACACACGAACACGAAGACACACTCGAACACGAAGATACACACGAACACGAAGACACACACGAACACGAAGACACACACGAACACGAAGACACACTCGAACGCGAAGACACACGAACGCGAAGACACACTCGAACACGAAGACACACACGAACACGAAGACAAACTCGAACACAAAGACACACTCGAACACGAAGACACACACGAACACGAAGACACACTCGAACACGAAGACACACTCGAACACGAAGACACACTCGAACACAAAGACACACTCGAACACGAAGACACACTCGAACACGAAGACACACACGAACACGAAGACACACACGAACACGAAGACACACACGAACACGAAGACACACTCGAACACGAAGACACACACGAACACGAAGACACACTCGAGCACGAAGACACACTCGAACACGAAGACACACTCGAACACGAAGACACACTCGAACACGAAGACACACACGAACACGAAGACACACACGAACACGAAGACACACTCGAACACGAAGACGCACTCGAACACGAAAACACACACGAACACGAAGACACACTCGAACACGAAGACACACACGAACACGAAGACACACTCGAACACGAAGACACACACGAACACGAAGACACACTCGAACACGAAGACACACTCGAACACGAAGACACACACGAACACGAAGACACACTCGAACACGAAGACACACACGAACACGAAGACACACTCGAACACGAAGACACACTCGAACACGAAGACACACACGAACACGAAGACACACACGAACACGAAGACACACTCGAACACGAAGACACACACGAACACGAAGACACACTCGAACACGAAGACACACTCGAACACGAAGACACACTCGAACACGAAGACACACACGAACACGAAGACACACTCAAACACGAAGACACACACAAATACGAAGACACACACACGAACACTTTTAGACAGACCTGAAGGTGTTGTAGATGGCGCTGGATGACTGGAGGCGACTGTCAACAAGACTGACACGAAGAGTAGATGGACTGTTAGTTGTCAAGAGGTGCATATTTTCCAGTCCTGGCAAGTACGACGTTCTTTATTATTAGTCATTAGAGTAAATCAATATTATTTATATACTATTTTTTGTGTTAAAGCAAAGATTGATTGTATTGATGACCGTCCATTCGTTAATAGTGAAAATTGAGTATTCATTCATGGTGAATACATTTTCACACACAATAAGTGGTTATCA
>NC_091579.1:25240436-25247936 GCF_042767895.1 Penaeus vannamei
GGAGAGGGAGAGGGGGAGGAGGGGAGGGAGAGGCGGATGCGACGGGGAGGGGGAGGGGGAGGGGGTTAGAGGCGGATGCGACGGGGAGGGGAAGTGGGAGGGGAGGAAAGATGAATGATCATGGGTATGAGGAGGAGGGAGGAGGAAGGGGAGGAGATAGGGAGAGGTGGTGTAGGTGTAAGAGCAGGAGGAGGAGGAGGTGTAGGTGTAAGAGCAAGAGAAGGAGGAGGAGGAGGAGGAGGAGGAGGAGGAGGAGGAGGAGGAGAAGGTGGTGGTGGTGGTGGTGGGGGTGGAGGTGGAGGAGGAGGAGAAAAAGAAAAAAAAAGAAAAGCAGAAGTAAAAAGAAATAGAAAAAAGGGTCAGGCTAGGAAGAGGAAGTAGAAAAAGAAGTGTGACTGTGATCTAGAGAGGGAGAAGAGTTGGAGGTGGAAAAGGTGAAACTAGTAAATGGGTCCGAAATATTGGAGAATTTACAAGAAGTAAAAGAACTAGCAATGAATAACTGAAGAGAAGAAGGCTTACATGAAAAAGAACACCTATAGGCCTACACGTGTATAACTCTTTGCAGCAAGCAGAGTCGTCACGTTTTAAATTTGCCAACAAACGGTCGTGGTTATTGGATACTGCAGTTGTTTTCCACTTATTTGTAACTTGCTTTGTGGTTAAGAATTGGAGATGATTCGAGTTTTTAAGAATTTGTCGACAAGTACTTATTTTAGCTTCATTTGACGACAGGATACAACACACCCTATACCTCCCCCGCTAACGGCCCTGGCAGTAAACGGCGCCTTCCTCCCTAGGGTACACTGGAAACCACAGCAATTGCACCTTAACAGCCGCTCCTCCCCCCTCGGGAAATGGCTTCCTCGAAGGCGCTCCTTTCGGGTCCCTGCGAAAGAACCACCACCAGGCGACCCTGGCCGTGACGTCATCAATTACGGTGGCGCGTAGAATATCGTGACGTCACGCCGGTCATTGATGATGTAACGCTATGAACGTGAGCGCGCACTGTAAGGTTTTGACAGAATATTCCACGAAGGGGGAGTAAATACTTGTTTAGAAAAAAAAGCAAAAATCACACGAACGTTTCCAACAGCTGAGGAGGGAACTAAACTTGCCAACAACTTTCCGACCTGTTTCAAGGATTTCTTGTTTCCTCGCGCCGGTTACATCCAGTATGGACATATCGCCAGCGCTAAGGAATATATATATATATATATATATATATATATATATATATATATATATATATATATATATATATTTTTTTTTTTTTTTTTTTTTTTTTTTTCTATTCTTTTTTTTTTCTTTCTTCTTTTTTTCTTTTTTCTTTTTTTTCTGGGTCTCTCTCCATTTCATCCATTTATCTCTCAATCTACTCTCGCTGGAGGGAACGCTCGTAAAGAAAGATAACGAGATTAAGCGGTTAGACAATGATACCACGATTTCAACTAGTATAATGGTAATACCGACTACTATAATTGAGAATAATGCTAAGTGATGATCCAGAAGACGGTGATGAAGACGGTACCATTAATACCTGACAGCGGGAGAGCTTCCTGGTGCCTGCGTATTTAGTGTGCTTGTTACAGGGCCCCGGGCTGACGACAAGGTCAGTGACGAGATTGGAAGCACAGGAGATAAGGGGCAGGAACGCTCATGCACGTGATATTTTACGGAGAGGTAAAATGAGAGAGAGAGAGAGGAGGAGGAGAAGGGGAGGGAGAGGGAGAGGGAAAGGAAAAGAAAAAAGGGAGAGGGGAGAGAGAGAGTGTGTGTGTGAGTGAGTGAGGGGGAGGGAGAGAGGGAGAGGGAAAGAGAGAGAGAGAGAGATTCACGAGTTAGTAAAGAACTATTTTAATATGCGTGAAGGTGAAAAGTAACAAGCAAAATGGAATGAAGAAGTTATAAACCTACAAAATGGCAATTAGGAATAAAGCAAGGGTAGCTTCACATAAAAATATCGCTCTTTGTTATTCTTACGAAAATTTCTTATATAAAATTCCTAGGATTTTTTTTCAGATTATTCATATTTGAAGAAAAAGAAAAACGTAATTGACCTTGCATGTTAAAATCAAGACCCGCCCGATGTGACTAGACTGCTTCCAAAAGAAAAGGAATAAGAATAATGAAAACAGACATAATCGTGTTAAAAGCTCCTTTGTCCCTTACAAATTATAACAAGATTATCCTTATCGCCATATTTTACATCATAAATTTTTAGCTTCCCGGAGAACGCAGTGAAACCTTGAATTCTCTGTTCGTGTTAAAGATTCCCAAGGTTAAATAATGTCCACTTTGTGAGGAGTTCGACTACGAATGTCCTATTAAGCGACTACTGTATTTTCCGGTATTATTCGGGGGTAAAAGAAAACAACAATAGATCAGCCCTTGGGGTATAGATTGAATAATAAGAGATATGACAAATAATAATAACGGTAAAAGCGGGAGAAAGGTTGAGGTGGCAGCTTTCTGCTTTCGAATGCTGTTTTCTTTCATTCTGAATCAGGTTAGGAAGTTTCATTCGGGAGAAAATCTGATTCTGCGAATGATGATACGAAGCGAGAGAAACAATTGAATGATGATAAAAAGCGTGAGAAACAATTGAAAAGATGAAAATTTATATTTAAAAAAAAATCTGCTTTCGGTATTTGAATAATTTTGTTTGTTGTGTTTTATGGCAGCAATTCAAGGATAGGGAAGATATCAAGCCCGCCTTACAGGAAGGAAACTGGTAGCTGGTAGTGGAAATGGACAGTCAGGGTTGCATGCATTCCGCTCTCCTAAAGCAATATGCAATCACTTCCCTACCGCCAGTCACTTTCTTGCCCCCTCTCTCCATGCTGGGGCCAAGTTGCGCGGCTGGTTGGAAACACGCAGCACAAGTTAAAATCTTTACGCAATAAGCACGTTTTTGTCAAAGATTCGCAAGGGTAATTCTCGCGTTGGCCTCAGGAACTGAACCCAACCGTGTTATCCCACTGTTAAAGAATTGACATGAAGGTTTCAGGAGACTCCCAGGCAATTTCGTTCTCAACTTACATCGTCTACGTATTACAGACGTATAGCTGCCAATTATCTCTGTCACACAATTTTTTTTTTCTGTTTGTGGATGCTATATGTTACACAGACCAAGATAGTGTGAACATTAGATTATAAAATTTAAATGGATAAATATAATGACCATGAAATGGAAAACAGCCATTCATAGAACAATTAAAACCACCACAACAATAAAATCCTAGAATGTCAAGAATAATAATAAATAAATAAAAACAATTATTGGTCTACGTTCTAGAACTCGACCAGTTTTGGCGCCAAAGTTTGTCGTTTAAGCGATACCAAAGATCATAAAAAACGATTGTAATATATATATATATATATATATATATATATATATATATATATATATATATACCATTCAAACTTTCCTAATGATATACACTTGGATTATCCAATGGGAAGATTAGTCAGAACGGAGAATGATAATTTGTATAATCACAAAGGTACACAGGATTATGACAGAGAACGAACGTAAGATAAAATTCCACGTAATGGTACATGATTAAGTTTAAGTGATTAATACGCAAATTCGTCAGTTAGATTAGTCTTTGTTGTATAAGATTATTATACAAAATGAAAGAAAATGTTTACAGCTCATGATGTGCTTGTCATTACATTTATTACTAATTTTATTACCATAATTTTCGTCATAATTTTCACTGCGATGATAATGATGATACGACGGTAAGAAATCATGTTAATATTTTTGTTAGCATTGTTGCTATTTTAACTAATACTACTGGTAGTATATTAATAACATTATTTTCATTATTTCTATACACATCATTATCAAGGTCACAAATGTTAATTATCAATTTGTTGTACTAGCAATAAGAGTATTTGTAATATTAGTAACTGCGCCATCATTATTGTTATTACCACTATAATTTTCATAACAACCAAATTACCATTACCAATGATTACTACCATAAAAGACTATAGATATCAGACCCTATGACAACTCGGTTATACCCAGTACACAATTCCATTCAGGAATTTTTATATTTTTTGTCCCTTTTTCCTTGAAGTTAAATAAGGCTTATGATTAGATTACATGTATTTCAAGTAGATTAGATTTTACACTTTATGATCATCATCATTGTTATCAGTATTGTCAGACCAAACAGTTGTCTGGTGAATCATTGTTTACTTCACCGAATAAAAAGGTTTTCCTGGTGAATGATAAAAAAATATATATAATATAACATCTTCGTTTCTGATGATACATTCGTTATCATAATTAATACTGGCATTGCTGGTACCACTATTATTTCTAATAACATTAGTATCAGCCATGCTTATGAGGTTACTTGTATTTGTCATGATTATTGTTAACATTAGTATCAGTTATACCTTTACTGTTGTTAGTGGCAGTGGTCGTAGTAGTATTGTTGTCATTATTATTATATGTATCATCCCTACTGTTACCTCGTTCTCTTTTTAGGTTAGTTGGTTTGTTTCTTTTTTTTGACGTGAGTAACAGGCGAATCGTGGTAATAAAAGCAATAACGATAACAGGATCAGTAATGTTAACAACAACAGTAATAATAGCTGATATTTATTTACGTTCTTATTTCTAACAGCTGAGTTGCCAATGGCCCAGGGAGCATCGGATAAGTTTATGGCCGGTTTATTAAAATTGTCCGAAGCCCAAATATTTATTATACAGACATGCATATAAAATTAGATGAAATAAAATCAAATCATTATACAGGCACGCATTTACAAATACAAAAAATAAAATAATAAATAAATGCATATCTATCAGTCAAGACATGTATATCTAGCGGATAGATCGATAGATGAAAGTATATGTCAGATAGATAGACATATATGCCTTTATTCCTGTGTATACGTATGTCCGTATAATAATTTGATTCATTGTGTCCGGCCCAGCACAATTTTAGCAAACCGGCCGTTATATTATGGCTAGATCTGCGGTAAAGAGTGGAAATTCAAAAAGTTATTTGGAGTTTTATTAATGTTCCTTGGTGAAGATTTTTTCTTTCTTTCTCTCTCTCTCTCGCTCTCTTTTTTAGATCTGCGGTAAAGAGTGGAAATTCAAAAAGTTATTTGGAGTTTTATTAATGTTCCTTTGTGAAGATTTTTTCTTTCTTTCTCTCTCTCTCTCTCTCTCTCTCTCTCTCTCTCTCTCTCTCTCTCTCTCTCTCTCTCTCTCTCTCTCTCTCTCTCTTCTCTCTCTCTCTCTCTCTCTCTCTCTCTCTCTCTCTCTCTCTCTCTCTCTTTCTCTCTCTCTCTTTCTCTCTCTCTCTCTCTCTCTCTCTCTCTCTCTCTTTCTATCTCTCTCTCTCTCTCTCTCTCTCTCTCTCTCTCTTTCTCTCTTTTTAGGAAAAGCCTAACGGCAAAGGTTCGCTGTCATTCTACGTAATGAAGCTTTTATCATTGCCATCTTTATCTTTGATTATCCTTTTTGTTAATAGCATCAATTTCTATTCATATTTTTTTGTCATTGTGATTATTATTATTGATGTTATTGTTATTACCTCCGCTAAGGAGTTTATGTTTTTGGTAACGTTGGTTAGTTTGTTGGTTAAGAGGATAACTTAAAAAGTTATGAACAGATTCTTTAAATTATTGCATCAGTTACCCCTGGGCGATGTGTGCAATCTGCATGCTTCAAGTTATTATCATTATTGTTATTATTATTATCACTATTATTATTATGACTGTTGTTATTGTCATTATTATTATTGCTGTTATTGTCATTATTATTGTTGTTATTGTAATTATTATTATTGTTATTGTCATTATCATTATTGTTGTTGTTATTGACATTATTATTATTGCTGTTATTATTATCATTATTATCATTACTACTACTACTACTACTACTACTACTATTATTATTATCATTCTTAACATGTTTTTCTTTCTTTTTTTGTTATTATTATCATCAGCAGCAGCATTACTATCATAACTACTACAAATGATGCTGCTGACTGTAAAAGGTGTAGCATTTGGTATAACAGCAGCAGTTCTAGCAGATGTATCAGCAGTGAGTAGCAGTAGAAATAACTAAGCTTATTGGTTGATTATCATTACTATAATCGTTGTTACTGTACCTTTAACTGTTGCTATGCATTAGATTTTACAGTATGATATTCATGATGATATTACACTGGAGTCACAAGTTACCATGAAATAAGAAAATACCTTGTTTTTTATTTCGGTGCACTGTACCTAAAAGTATGGAACACGGAGTCAATACAAATTCGGAAAAAAATCGAAACAAAACAGAATAAAGATGGATTTTCTCACGACAGCTCTCCTCGTGTACAGGCTAGGTCTCGAGGACGCTGTCACATAACACAGTTTTTTTGGCTTTGGGAAATTGTGCAATACTTTTCTGTTTCATAATACATGTTCCGATTTTTTTTTTCATGGTTCCTCACCGGTCTGAATGTTAACATTATGGGAAGTTATTATAATGGTAATGTTACTATTGCCTTCTGCTATTATAATTATTGTTATGATTATTATCTTGATTGTTTTCATTATAATGTGAAACAGTGTATAATATCTGAAATGGACGAGAAGGGATATGGGGGCAGATAATAGTAGAGAGTGAAGTGAAATATGCCAGTCAGGTCTGTCTAAGCACCATCGTAGGGGATTATGAAGTGGAAGATATGAAGTAGGAGAAAGGAGGATTGGGAAGTGGTCACTATAGGGAAAGTGGTCAAGAACTGGCCAATGGAAGTGTAAATGGAGAGAGAGAGAGAGAGAGAGAGAGAGAGAGAGAGAGAGAGAGAGAGAGAGAGAGAGAGAGAGAGAGAGAGCAAGAAAACGATTGAGAGCGCATGTCAAAGTGTGTAGGGCGATCTGAATTGGGAATGGGAAGGTCAGCTGTGGAGATGAAGCTGTTCGAGGAATCAGCCACGGGGAGTAGTGGTGGTATCCCCCCCCCCCCCAAAGAAAAAGAGCTGCAATTAAAATCACCAACTACGAGGAAAGGTGGTTGGAGATGGGAAAGTAGAGTTTCAAAGGCAAAGTAAAGGAGTGAGAAAGGGAGAAGTAGACTGAAATAACTGGTCCAGCGTTAAAGAAAGATGCGAGTAATTGTGGAAGGGACAGTGTTTTGAAAGAGAGGCATAGCATATGGTATTTTCTGATGGATATGTTTAGACGAAACATAAAGGTAGTGCAAGGGAGAGACAAATTGTCAGTTAGAAATGGGTATAGGAGGATGTACAAGGAAATTCTCTTGGAGGCAGATAATGGATGGGTTATGAGAAGGAAGGATATGACGAAGATCAGCTCTGTGAGAACGGAAACGCGAATATTTCATTACAGAAGAGCTATTACGAATTACTGAGTAAGCGATAACAGTAACAATGCGTGGCGGAGAAGATGGAGGGGAAGGAGCTAGGGGTGAGATAAGGGATGAGGGGGAAGTATCAGGAGGGGTGTCAGGAA
>NC_091579.1:25260436-25262936 GCF_042767895.1 Penaeus vannamei
ATATGTTATAAAAAAATAACTACAGTGTGTATAAAGAACAACAAAAGATGTATCTACAGCGTGTCTTGGATCTCATTATTTTTGTTTCAAATTCTGTATCTTATTATTATCACTTGTTGTCGTATGTCCGTGCAGTTTTCTTTGTCCCAGATTTTCAGGCAAATTACAAAACTGCTGAATTCTATTTTTTACCAATTTTAGTTATACACCTCTTCGTGGTTCAGTTTATACAACGAAATCGTTTTTCTTATAGATAACTTTTCTTGCCATATGTATATACGTGGACACTATGTCCGGTTTTACTTGCTTTTACTCATTCCTACGTATAACTCCATTGGGATTCTGCTTCAGAACATCAAGAATTTACCTCACGAGAATTAAACATGGAAAAAATCTTAAATTGTTTAATTAATTTTCATCTAAAAAAAAAAAAAAAAAAAATACGTGTCCTGTGTAGTTCAGCGGTAGTTTTCTCGTCTGGCAATCTTGCTAACCTGCGTTCAATCCCACGCGCTGCCAGTGGATGGTAACCCCGGCCATTCCTTGCACAAAGGGGCTAATTTAGAAGCAAAATAAATAGACAGTATGTCGCAGCAAAGAATATCTATTGTAACAAACGGAATTAAAGTGCAAAAATAAAAGAATCAAAGCGGTTCTTCATCGTAAAACAAGCAGACCATCTCACTATCACCAACGACCCATATTCCGCCCTGAACCCAGCCTCTCTCCCTCTCTTCCACGTACGCAGAGAAACGTTTTATGAATCGTTCCCGAAGTAAACGTTCCTCCAAGCTTGAAGTTTGGGCGATGTATATCATCTGTGGTTAAAGGCTTCCTGTTGTAACTACACAAAGAAGAAATAAAATTGAGATTTAATTGGAGGCGAATCTTCTTTAAAAATGTTCTTGCCGTTTTTCTAATATACTTATTTACATATACAATTTTCTACATATTTAATCACACTAAAGGTATACATATTATATATTCGGATAACTTATATATACTACCTCTCACGTACAGATATATACTTGCATAAACATTTTCATTCATGCAGACCTATATTGATAATACTGACTTGGATCTGTCAAAGTCATCATTATACAATCTGTCTTCTCTCAAATAATGTCACCCTTTGAAAAGCTGAGGAGGAGGCGCAGGCGCTGATAAGATGCCGGACTCACTGACATCCTGGTTGCATCGGATTCCTGTACTTTTCTCACTCTCTCTCAGTTTTTTTTATCTCTCTGTCTGCTCATCTCTATGGCTCTGTTTCTCTCTCTTTCTGCCACTCAGTCCGTCCGTCTGTCTCTTTGTCTCTGTCTGTACTGTGTGTCAGTCTCTCTCTCTCTCTGTGTGTGTGTGTGTGTGTAAATAGATAGATAAATAGACATATATACAGATTTATGTGTACGCACACACACACACACTCATATATGTATATATATATATATATATATATATATATATGTATGTATATGTATATGTGTGTGTGTGTGTGTGTGTGTGTGTGTGTGTGTGTGTGTGTATGTGTGTGTGTGTGTGTGTGTGTGTGTGTGCATGTATGTATGTGTATATATATATATATATATATATATATAGAGAGAGAGAGAGAGAGAGAGAGAGAGAGAGAGAGAGAGAGAGAGAGACAGACAGAGAGAGACAGACAGACAGACAGACAGACAGACACACACACACACACACACACACACACACACACACACACACACACACACACACACACACACACACACACACACATACACACACACACACACATATATATATATATATATATATATATATATATATATATATATATATATATATAAAGAGAGAATGTTTCCATTTTCCTTGTTTATCTTTTCTCTTCTATGTATTTACTCGTGCTGATGCATGTATGCACTTGTAAGACCACACGCATCTGCCAAATTATCTACCAGTTTAAATTGCATAGGATTTTAATTCAATTTCAACCGTCACTCTTTAAAGAATATATAAAATAATTCAATTTCAACCGTCACTCTTTAAAGAATATATAAAATAATTCAATTTCAACCGTCACTCTTTAAAGAATACAAAAAATGCAGGGAATTTATCAGACAGTACACCGAAGAGACGCCCAGGAGGTCATAAAACTGTATGGGCGGGAACCGAGGCCGATGCAGCAGCTGTGATCGCTGTAATAAGACCCCTTTGGTAACGCTACACAGCTACGGCGGGCGGTAACACCCATCATGGAGACTCATGTGATCACGTGATCTTGTTTATGTTATGCGATGAGTTTACTAAATAGGATGATAACCGTGTAACTAATTTTCTTTCGTGTTTGTTTTGGAAAGGGTTTTGTCGGATCCTGGCCGGCAGTGTTTGTTTCTGTCCAGCTGGTCTTCGTCTTCGTGAACTCTGGTCCGTCTTTTTTATATTTGTTTTCACTTTGACTCCTGTGTTTATGGTATAACCCGTTTGTAGAGTCTGAACATCTTCAGGACATGATCAAAAC
>NC_091579.1:25285436-25287936 GCF_042767895.1 Penaeus vannamei
TTATTATTATTATTATTATAACAATATTGAGAATGATATCACTAACAGTAATGATAATAATGTTGATAATGATGATGATAACAATATTAACAATATAGTAATGATGATAATGATAATAATATTAACATAGTAATATTGATAATAACAATAATAAGGATAATAAGATTAATATGGATACTATCTTTATTAATGCTGCTACCACCAATACCGCCATTAATAATAATAACAATAATGAAGATAATAATAATGATAATAATAATAATATCACTATTATTATCATAATCATAATCATTGCTATTGCCTATATCATTATTTTCTATATAATAATCATATTTAAAGACAACAGTAATAGCTGTAATTATGATTTATTAGTGTGATAATCATAATATCAATGATAATCATGATGACTACAACCCCGACAAAAATAATAATCAGCATTACCATTATTATTACTACTAGTTGTAGTAATAATAGTAGTAGTAGTAGTAGAAATAGAAGTATTAGTGGTGGTAGTAGTAGTAGGTAATGTGGTAGTAGTAGTAGCATAGGTAAAAGTAGAAGTAGTAGTAGTAGTGGTAGTAGTAGTAGTAGGTGATGTGGTAGTAGTAGTAGAAATAGTGGTATCCTTACAACACAGTATCTATAATGATTAAACAACAGTAGTGATAACAGTGATTGCTGCCGTCTTATAATTAACATTAATACTACTGATATTGTCCGTGTTTTGGACATCACAGACGACAAAACGAAGAAAATGGGATAAACTCATTATGTCACTCCTATTTCAAGTGTTTTTTTCCGAGTGCGCACTTAGCAGTCTTCGAAAAGTTACATCACGCTGATAGTTCCATCGTAGTACAAACTCAGAGCAGTTGGAATGTGTATGTGAATGTGAAGGTGTAAGATCTGTATAAACAAAGGGTTTTTTTAAATGTAAAATTGATAATCGTTTTAGAGGTACTATCTTTTGGCCGTGAAGTACAGACGCACCTCGAAGACAGTGTAACCGTTAATACTTGTCCTACGGGATTCACCTGTTTAACTGATGTGTCGGAATTCCGTTTAGTCGTGACAGAACCGTGCATTCGTGTTTCCCACAAGCATAAGGTGACTTAAACATCTCTATTCTCAGGCGTTTTGCATTTTTTTTTAATATCACAGAAGCGCCTGAAATCAAACTCTACCCCGAGGAAGCCAGTTGACTCTGGAGGCACTCGTTTTCAAATTCAACACATGGAAAAGGCTGAGATCAAATTGGCAACTCGAGGAGGTGTCATGGCGATTGTTCAAGGAAAAAATATACATCAAAATCATTACTTTCCATCCTTTTTGAAAATTAAAAAGACCAAAATAATCGACCATATTCACAAAGCATCCGTAACTTTTGTGACATCATAATAAACCCCTTGTGCTCAAAAAAAAAATAATAATAATAAATAAAAAAATAATAATAATAAT
This sequence comes from Penaeus vannamei, assembly GCF_042767895.1. NCBI lineage: Eukaryota > Metazoa > Arthropoda > Malacostraca > Decapoda > Penaeidae > Penaeus > Penaeus vannamei. Next base: position 25,286,895 of record NC_091579.1, read on the forward strand.
AATAAAGTAATAATAATCAGACGCCATGACACCTCGAGTTGCTACTGATCTAGCCTTCCCCTTAAAACACCAGCCGGAATCCAGCCCGGGGACACGAACAAACGACCTCTGCAATGGAAGTCAAGCGACGTCTAACTGAACCACGCTTGGGTCCATCTTTTTTTTCCATTCTGTGCTTCTCTGATCAATTTATAATAATCTCAATGACCCTGTTCAGTGACTGTCATTTTTTCATACTCAGTTATTACTTGCTATCAATAGTGTAGTGCTGTCAGTAGCAATAGGACAAGTGCACTTATGGAAAAAATTCCAAGTTATTGATATCAGAGATATAATTATATAAGTACTGGTGGTGAGATAAAATTCTGTTTAATTCAACGTCATATTTTTCATATAACTCCATGGCCCCCAGAAAGTACCCCGTGGCCCCCTGGTTGTGCTAGAGGCTATGATAAAATAGTTACTTTGAAGCACTTGCAATTCACAATAACGAACATATGAAATACCTGAATTTCATTAAAAAAACAAACAGTTTAAGTACCTGAATTTTACGAAAACGAACATTTGGAATAACTCAACCTCACGAGAACGAACACTCACGTGAAATCCAGATACTTACATTAGTTCTGCCTACTAACCGTAAAGTACCAAAAATAGCCTATCTCTCTCCGAACTACTAAGCCCGAGTTATGAAAACACAGCAATAAACAAAACCAGCATTCTTTTATCAATCGATTTTATCTAACAGATGTCGCACTCTAATCACTCCATATCTCAAAGAACGATAGGTTTGGGCGTGTGATATCATCAAAGCTAATTTAGACTGAATTGATTATACTATAACTAGCTTGTCCTGGCAGGCTTGGTAGCCATTCCATCGCCAACTTGTCTGCTGTCAACACGTGTTACAGCGGTAGGTGTTTCAGTTCCTTCGAAGCTGTTCCGAGTGTTTGAATCATATGGGGTCTGCTGTTCTTGATGTTTATTTCATTTTATTTTATTTATTCACGTAATTCTAAATGCGCCTGAGAACTCTCTTCGT
>NC_091579.1:25290436-25295436 GCF_042767895.1 Penaeus vannamei
GAGAGAGAGAGAGCGATCGAGATAGAGAGATGTATAGAGAGATAGAGAGAGAGAGAGAGAATGATTCATAAGAAGAGATTAACATCTTTTTCTCATGTTTCTCTTTATTAATTTGCTTTAAGGAAATCGGTCCCATGACCTAGCCCTAAACCCATCCACTAACTAAATCGACCTTGAAGGAGAGAAAGAAGACAGAGGAGGAGAGAGGGAGGAGGAGGAAGCAGTTAGCAGGGGGAGAGAGGGAATCCTGTGGACGGAGAGAGGGGGTGACTAGGGGCTGGGAGGAGGGGAAGAAGGATCCAGAGAGGGGGACCCACTAGGAGCAGGGCAGGGGAAGGGGTGGGGGGCGGATGAGAGAGGTAGGGGAAGACGGGGTGGGTAGAAGATGATGGTGGTTGGTGGCGGGGTTAGAAAAAAAAATTGGTGAATCAGAGCCTACAAAAGTTACTGTCGGCACAGCAGGTGCAGAAGGATCATGATTTCCACGAGGGGTTGGTGCACTTCTTTTCAAAGGAGAATGCAGAGATGTGAAAGATTATGGCGATTAGCTGTTTGTGTGATGATGGATTTTTTTGGGGGGAGATGTCTCTCTCTCTCTCTCTCTCTCTCTCTCTCTCGCTCTCTCTCTCTCTCTCTCTCTCTCTCTCTCTCTCTCTCTCTCTCATTTCTCGTTCTCTCCATCTCTCTCTCTTCTAATCTATGTGTGTCTCTCACTCTCTGTCTGTCTCTCTATCTACTACATATATTAATAATATGTATGTGTGTGTGCACATGCACCCACATACATGTGCGTATATTCATTCATACATATTCGTCTGAATATCAATAATCTCAGTTGAAGTCAGTTTGTTGGATGAGACAGGACAGAAGTCAATGACAGTTTTTGAGCTAATAATCTATCATTACCCAACTTGCCTTTTATGATAAGAGAGGAACTCCATTGCACATAATCATAATGGATATTTAAATGCATGTGTGCACACAAACATGCACATGCATATTCATTAACGCACACACGGCCGTTGGCTTCGATGGAGGCCAGTCGGGTACCCCCCCCCCTCCCTGCTTCTCTCTTTTTCCCACCCTCATCAAAGACTGTTTTCTATGCTATTAAGACCATGGTTTAAATTTGATATACCTTATTTTTATTAATTATTTTATCTGGTTATCTGTGTCCCTTTTCAAACACCATATTTTCTATGCTATTAAGACCATGGTTTAAATTTAATATACCTTATTTTTATTAATTATTTTATCTGGTTATCTACGTCCCTTTTCAAACACCCATATTTTCTATGCTATTAAGACCATGGTTTAAAGTTAATAAATCCTATTTTTTAAATTAATTTATCTTGCTATCTCCCACCCTTTTCAAACACGGTATTTTCTATGCTATTAAGACCATGGTTTAAAGTTAATAAATCCTATTTCTTAAAATTAATTTATCTTGCTATCTACCACCGTATTTTCAATGCTATTAAGACCATGCTTTAAAGTTAATTTACCCTACTTTTAAAGAATTAATTTATCTTGCCATCTACGACCTGTTTTCAGTCCACACACTCTCAGCCTTCACCCTTGACCTTGCAGCCCAACCATAACCTTTTGGGCGTAAGAGCGAAAGGGCGCTAAACACGGTGTCAGTTGAGGTTAACACTGTGGTGGAATGTCGGAATCATGACAGATATGATGATGTATATTTATCCATTTATTTAAATACCCCTATCTGTGTGTGCGCGCGCGTGTGTGTGTGTGTATGTATGTATGTATGTACATATATATATATATATATATATATATATATATATATACATTGTGTGTGTGTGTGTGTGTGTGTGTGTGTGTGTGTGTGTGTATTATATATATATATATATATATATATATATATATATATATATATATATATATATATATATATATATATATATATACATATATAGATATAAGGAGAAATGGAAATATATATAAATGTATATATGAGTGTGTGTATGTATATATATATATATATATATATATATATATATATATGTGTGTGTGTGTGTGTGTGTGTGTGCGTGTGTGCGTGTACGTATGTATTTCTACTCCATAGCGGAAGTCTCCAAAGCAAGCGAGCGACACCGCCAGCAGGTCCCAGCAGACTGCGATCGCGCGATTGGGTCAAACAGGTTGAGCAACCTCGCCGTCAGGGGTGGGGGGGGGGGGGGAAGAGAGGGAGGGGGAGGGAAGAGAGGGAGGAGAAGGGGAGAAGGAAGAGAGAGAGAGGGAGGGGGAGGGAGAAGGAAGAAGAGGGAGGGAGAAGAAGAGGAGAGGGGAGGGAGAAGGGAAAGAGAGGGAAGAGGGAGGGAGGGAGAAGGAGAGAGAGAAGAAGAGAGGGAGGGGGAGGGAAGAGAGGGAAAGGGAGGGAAGGAGAGGGAGAAGGAGAGAGGGGGAGGAAAAGGGGAAGAGAGGAGGGAGGGGAGAAGGAAGGAGGAGAGAGGGAGGGAGAGAGGAGAGAGAGCTTTCCAACTCACGGGTCGCGCGAGGGAGAGAGAGAGAAAAAGGGAGGAAGCCACTCATACCTTGTTACAGCGAAGGAGGAAGGATGAAGGAAGAAGAGGAGGGGAATAAGAAATGCCTGGGAAGGAAGGACGGGAAGTTAATCATCAAAAAAAGAGAATAATAAGGGGGAAGAGGGAAAGAGGAAAGGAAGGGGGTGGAGTAGGAAGCAAAGGAGGAGAGAGAGAAGGCAAGAAAGAAGGAAGTTGGTGGCGGAGGGGAGGCTTGAGAGCAGAGGGGCGAGACAAGGACAAAAGGGGAAGGGTATCTGCATGGTAGGAAAGGGCGAGGCAAGGGATGCGCTAGGGAGAAGGGCGCGGAGAGGGAGGGGAGGTACAAGGAGGGGAGAGAGAAGGATTCTCAGGGAGGGAGGGAGGGGGAGAAGAAGGATTCTAGGGAGAGGGAGGGAGGAAGAGGTAGGGGAAAGAAGGATTCTAGGGAGGGAGGGAGGGGGGAGAAGGAAAGGATTCTAGGGAGGGAAGGAGGGGAGAGAAGAAGGATTCTAGGGAGGGAGGGAGAGGGGAGAAAAAAGGATTCCTGTAGGGAGGGAGGGAGGGAGCCTAGGGCGCGGAGAGGGAGGGAGGGAAGGAGGGGGAGAAGAAGGATTCTAGGGAGGGAGGGAGCTAGCGCGAGTAGAAGGAGAGAGGGAGGAAGTGGGAGAAGAAGGATTATAGGAAAGGAGGGAGGGAGGGAGGGAGGAAAGAAGGAGGATTCTAGTGAAGATGGGTGGGAGGGGGCTAGGGCGCTTAGAAGGAAGGGAGGAGAAATATTCTAGGGAGGGAGGGCGTAGAGAGAGAGGGAGGCGGAGAAGCAGGATTCCAGGAAAGGGGGAAGGGAGGGCACGGAAGTAAGAGAAACAGAGAAAATGAAAGAGAGAGACGCGCAGCCAAGTATAGCAAAGGAATGACCCGGACAGGGAGACAAGGAAAGCAGAAGGGAGAGAAGGAGGGAGGGAGGAAGAGGAGGTGGGAGGAGGGGAAGATGGGCCAGAGTGGAAGGTTAAAAGGAAGCCTCCCGAGCGGGCAGCCAAGCGAGTGTGGGAACGCCGTCTTTCTGTGCATAATGCTGTATGTAACCTTCGGGAAATGCTGCTTCTCGCCCTGGTGCTCGTCGATGCTAAAGGCCGGGATTCACTGGCTTTTCAGCATCGATTATTTTGATATCAATTCGATTTTGGAAGGGGGTGGGGTGTGGGTGGGGCTGTGAATAAAGAAATTATATTTTTTTTTTTTTGCGAGTATGTGTGTTTGTTTGCAGTTTGGTTGTGTGTAGATACAAAGGAATTGTATATTCATGTTTTTGTTTGCAAATATGTGTGTGAGTATTTGTACAGACGCATATTTCTGCATATATGTATATATATATATATATATATATATATATATATATATATATATATATATATATATACATATATATATATATTATAAATGTTTATATATAAGTTTATATATATACATGTATATATACACACATACGTGCATATATATATATATATATATATATATATATATATATATATATATATATATATATATATATATGTGTGTGTGTGTGTGTGTGTGTGTGTGTGTGTGTGTGTGTGTGTGTGTGTGTGTGTGTATGCATGTATGTATGTATGTATGTATGTATGTATGTATGTATACATTTACATATGGTATATTCCTTATTTACCTCACAGGCGCCTCACACACAATGCATCGAAGTGGCGCGGCCACGACGACAAAAAATCACATTCCGCGACCCAGCATAACCTGGAATTCCTAGAAATAGCCCTTGGTGAATTTCACCGTAAAGAAACTCTATTAACTTTTTTTGTTTTCCATTAAAACCCGAAAGATAATAAACCACTGTGACTTATTTCCAAAGAAAAGAAAATGTTCGGCTAGAATTCTGGATTCCAAGTCACGGACACAAACGAAGATGTTCGGACGTTGCTCATAAGACGACCTCTCCTTCCACAGATCGCTAGTGTTGCTGGGGAAGCCGTGGACGACGGGACGTACACGCTTGCGGATTCTGCACGTGCGTGTGTGTGTGTGTTTATGCGCGCTCGACAACCCGACTTCTCCTCTATCCTTTCTGGCCGTGTCCTCCTCTCATTCTCTCATTCATTTTTCTTTCTTTCTTTTGTCTCCTACCTACCCGTTTCCACCCCTTTTTTATATTCCTTCCATTCATCCTTTTCTCCCAAGTGCAAAAGTGTCTTTCCCTAAACCTCGCTGAGAAAATAAGGAAGAAAAAAAAAAAACGAAAATATCTGAACACACTCGAGCAGGTCCCCGAAAAGACCTCGCGATGGCGGACGACCCCAAATCCGACGACCTGAAGAAGTCGTCGATGCCCTGGATGACCAAACTGAGCTTCGGTGTCGGTCACGTGTTCAACGACCTGTGCGCCTCCATGTGGTTCACGTACCTCCTCATTTTCTACGAAAAGGTGAGTCGGGGAGAAGCATCTTCTGT